>NC_090732.1:3756749-3771749 GCF_036898095.1 Palaemon carinicauda | reverse complement strand
TGCCTCTATTAAAAATGTCTGTTTATTAATTGGCTCATTAATTTCCTACATTAATTAATTGCCTCTATTGAAAAACTTCCCCCGTCAACAAATTCTCTTCATAAATTTCCTCCCTGAATAAACTCACCTCTACTCTAAGTAATGTCTATTTTTTTGTCTTTTCTAGGGATTCCAGTCGAAGTTATTGTTCGGATCGAAAGAAATCGTGGCCATTAGCTGTTCGTGGTGCAAGGCCGCCTATCACAATAAAGAGAGTTGCTTCAACATCAGCAAGATTGAGGAGACGTGTTCACTCGGTAAGTCATTTTAATTGGCAAACGTTATCATTACTGTGATGGTATTGCAACAGCTGTGACGGCCGGGTTGGGAGAGATTGGGTTTTTTTGTGTGTGTTATGAAGTTCGTTCTTCTGAATCTTTCAATTTATCTGTCTTGTATATGTATGTATTTATGTATATGTATATATACAGTATATATATATATATATATATATATATGGATATAGATATATATTGATATATATACGTGTATATATATATATATATATATATATATATATATATATATGGATATAGATATATATAGATATATATATATATATATATATATATATATATATGTGTGTGTGTGTGTGTGTATATGTATATGTATGTATGTAAGTATATATATATATATATATATATATATATATATATATATATAATTATAGAAATATACATACATATAAATATATACATTAAATACGCTAACATATATACATGTGTATATATACAAAAAATGTAAACTCTTCTTTCCAACTCCGTTTCTGAACATTTTATTCATTACGAATATTAAATCTTGTGTGTTATTCTTCGGTTTTTATCTTTTTATTGAAGTTTAAATTTGTTCCATACCTTTCTCAAGTTTTTTAGAATTGTATTTTGATTTTTAATTTTTATGATTTTATTTCCATTTTAAATTTTTTATTTTATTTCCATTTTCAATTTTTATAATTTTATTTTCATTTTCAATTTTTATTATTTTTTTCTATTTCCAAATTTTTTTATTTAATTTTCATTTTCAGTTAGAATTTTATTTTCATTTTCATTTTCAATTTTTATTATTTCTTTCTATTTCCAATTTTTTTTTTATTTAATTTTCATTTTCAGTTAGGATTTTATTTTAATTTTTATTTTATATTATTTTATTTTCAATTTGTATTATTTTATTTTCGTCTTCAATTGTTGTGATTTTATTTTCATTTTCAATTTTTATTAATTTATTTTCATTTCCAATTTTTATTTTATTTTCATTTTCAATTTTTATTATTTCATTTTATTTTACATTTTTTCATGTTGTAGTTTAATTTTACATTTTTATTTATTTTTATTTCATTTCCAGTTTTTATTTTATTATTTTAGTCTATAATTTTTATTATTAGATTTTCAATAACAGTGTTTCCCTCAACTCTTTCAAAATATATTTTGCTGTATCTTTTATCCAACATTCTTATGACCTTTAACCCTTTCAACAAGTTTTCATATTCTGTGACCGGGGTTTGACTCTTTCTGAACGTGGTACTTTTTCACGTACTTTTTCACTCATTTTTTTTTACTCTCTCTCTCTCTCTCTCTCTCTCTCTCTCTCTCTCTCTCTCGTTTGGTGTCTTTCCCTATGTGATACTTTTTCATTAGACTCTCTCTCTCTCTCTCTCTCTCTCTCTCTCTCTCTCTCTCTCTCTCTCTCTCTCTCTCTCTCTCTCTCTCTCTTACTTCCGAGAAATTCCGACTTTTCTCGTTTTTCATTACTTTAATGGATGTCAATAGGATGTCAGTAATGCCAGTAGGATGTTAGTGATTTAAGTAGATGTCATTAGGATGTCAGCTATTTATCTAGAAATCAGTAGGATGTCCGTGATTTCAGTAGATGTCAGTGATGTCAGTAGGATGTCATTAGATGTCAGTGATGTTAGTAGGATGTCAGTAGGGCGTCAGTGATTCAAGTAGGACGTCAGTAGGATGTCACCAATATCAGAGGGATGTCGGTGATTTCGATAGATGTCGGTGATTTCAATAGATGTCAGTGATTTCAGTAGGATTTCAGTGATTTCAATAGATGTCAGTGATTTCAGTAGGATGTCAGTGATTTCAATAGATGTCAGTGATTTCAGTAGGATTTCAGTAGGATGTCAGTAGGATGTCGGTGATTTCAATAGATGTCAGTGATTTCAGTAGAATGTCAGTGATGTCAGTAGGATGTCTGTGATTTCAATAGATATCAGCAATATCAGTAGATGTCGTTGATTTCAGTAGTCAGTAATGTTAGTAGGATGTCGATGATTTCAGTAGGATGTCATTGATGTTAGTAGGATGCCGGTGCGGTCAGTTGTGTCAGTAGGATGCCAGTAAGATGTCAATGATGTCAGTGATTTCAGTAGGATGTCAGTAATATCAGTAGGATGTCAATAATGTCAGTAGGATATCAGTGACGTCAGTAGGTCAGGGTTCATGGTATGATGGAGGGTTGATGACTTAGTTTTATCCCTTTCAGGGGGCAGGATTTTCATGCAGGCTTCCTAGAAATGTCTCTTTAGATGTATTCCCACTGAAAACTGATACGTCTATTCCAAGTGCTCTTAGCCTAAATCGCTATGGATCATATGCTTCCGGTAAACTTGGCGTGAATTTATCATTTTAATAGGACGCCAATATCCAGAATGTCAAGTGGCATGAGACGCTATAAACGATATTGCTTATTTCATGGACGTATAAATATTTATATATGTCATATTTGTTTTCGAAGTCCAGGTTTCATTACTCCTAAAGGCGGCAAAATGTCACCCGGAAGGAAACTGGCACGGGAGGTTTATTTATTCCAGGAGAGAGAGAGAGAGAGAGAGAGAGAGAGAGAGAGAGAGAGAGAGAGAGAGAGAGAGAGACTCGCTTGCAAGTGTGTGTGTATATATATATATATATATATATATATATATATATATATATATATATATATATATATATATTACAGTACCTGAAACGTTATGAATATAATGAGAGAGAGAGAGAGAGAGAGAGAGAGAGAGAGAGAGAGAGAGAGAGAGAGAGAGAGAGAGAGAGAGAGAGAGAGAGTCTGAGTGTTATGGTAGGAAACAGACTCAATTTGAAATATGTATCTTATCTTACAGTGTACAAATTACGTTGTAGATATAATGAGAGAGAGAGAGAGAGAGAGAGAGAGAGAGAGAGAGAGAGAGAGAGAGAGAGGGTGTGTTTGTGTGAGAGAGTGATATGGTAGGAAACAGACTCAATTTGAAATATGTATCTGATCTTACGGTATGCAAAATACGTTGTCGATATAATGAGAGAGAGAGAGAGAGAGAGAGAGAGAGAGAGGAGAGAGAGAGAGAGAGAGAGAGAGAGAGAGAGAGAGATGACGCCAAGTTTAGTGAGATCTATATGTCCCAGATCGTTTTGTAATTCCAGATTAATCCTGAGTCGGGGTTTCTCCTGTGCGTCTTAGAACTCGCAGATAGACAAATTAGAATCTCATGTTTTTTTTATTATTATTATTACTATAGTTGAGGATATTGGTAAATATATTATCATGTTTTTTTTTCCAAAGGGAATATTGAAATAATCGATCCAAAAGAAGGTTTGTATAAATTGTTGCTTACCAAATAAATAAGGAATGGTTAGCTTTCTGACGTCCTATTTATAATACCGTTGAAGAATAATATTTCTAAATATGTCCACTAACTCAATATTATTATTATTATTATTATTATTACTATTATTAGCTAACCTACAACCATAGTTGGAAAAGCCAGATTCTGTAAGCTCAAGGGCTCCAACGGGGAAAAATAGCCCAGTGAGGAAAGGAAACAAAGAAATAAACTACAAGAGAAGTAATGAACACTTTAGATAAAATAATTCAAGAACAGTAACTACATTAAAATAGATTTTTCGTACATAAACTGAAGAAAAAAGAAACAGTGGAAGAGAAATAACACAGATTAATGTGCCTGAGTGTACCCTCTAGGAAGAGTACGATTTTTATAATGTAGGTATGGCATATGAAATATATACTTATTGATGGTGACAGTAAAGAAAGTTAAATTTGAAATTAATAACTTCTAATCCAAAGACATAATAATCCACATTTTATAGCTAAATCACTGCTAAGATATTCAACAATTACGGTTCAGTAATTCGGAGGTAGCCTTGATGCAAAGAGAGTAGCATCATCTGCATAAGCAACAATTTTCTTTTTAATGATAAATCACATACATTGCTTATATTTTGGAAGTATCCTCAAGCAAGAGAAAATTTTGATGATGTAGGTCTTGCATATGAAATATATACTAATTGATGATGACGGTAAAGGAAGTTGAATTGGAAATTAACAACTTCAGTTCCAAAGACCTAATAATTTAGCAACAACTACGGGTCTGTAATTTGTTTATTTATTTCCTTATTTCTTTTTCTCACTGGGCTATTTTTTCCTATTAGTGCCCTTGGGCTTATAGCATTTGCTTTTACAAATAGGGTTGTAACTGAGTTATTAATAATAATAATAATGATAATAATAATAATGATAATGATAATTGAGATTACTTTCGTATGGCTACTATGTCGCCCATCAGCTTCTATTATATAGAGTCTATTTCGACTCTATAATGATTTGGTAGTAAAATAAAGATAGTTATTTTTAGTAGATAAACAGCGAAAAAAATAAGTCAATTTACGGAGTCTAGTTAAAAACAGTGATAGAGAGATTGTGTTCATGTAAGTGTGTAGATAGCTAATCTGATAAAGGAGAGAATAGATAGATTATCTGATGAAGGAATAGATAGATATTCTGATAAAGGAGAGAATAGATAGATAATCTGATAAAGGAGGGAATACATAGATAATGAGATAAAGAAAGGAATAGATAGATAATCTAATAAAGGAGGGAATAGATAGATAATGTGATGGAGGGAATAGATAGATAATCTGATTAAGAAGGAATAGATGGATAATCTGATAAAGAAGAGGATCGGTAAATATAATAAAGAAGGGAATAGATGGATAATCTGATAAAGAAGAGGATAGGTTAATATAATAAAGAAGGGAATAGATAGATATAAAGAAGAGGATAGGTAAATATAATAAAGAAGGGAATAGATAGATAGTCTGATAAAGGAGGGAATAAAAGAACCAAAGGGAAGTACCGAGTTGGGTTAACATAAAGTTCTATGAAAACAAAGAAATGGTGACATTTCAGGAGAAATTTAGTGGAGTTTGACATAAATATAGAAGAAGAGTTTAGGGTAAGGTCATTGGAAGCAGATAAGGAAATATCATGAAAGTGCACCGCTGAATTTGCGATATATATATACTGTGTGTGTGTGTATATATATATATATATATATATATATATATATATATATATATATATATATATATATATATATATATATATATATATATATATATTCATATATATATGCATATATACTGTATATATGTATATTATAAATATATATATATATTTTTGGGCTCAAGCCATGTCGTCCTGATGGAAGTTCCTATAGGGTAGCTTCCTAGGGTATATTACAACTACGGCGATATTCCCAGAGAATTTACCTTAAGGTACCAGAATTCTAACTCCTGGAGCGAGTATCCCTCGTGAAAGGGATATCGCGACATATCAGAGGACGTATTCTAGACACGTCACATGGCAATCTACGACCTGAATAGAGATTCGTCTCGTAGGAGGGAGATTGACGAGATACGAATTCGGGAAAGAAAAAGGGGAGCCGCTCCCAAGGCATCCCTATCCCCCGATTCGTATGCGTGCCTGGCGCCAATCCTGGCGCCATCTGTATTCCTTTTTGCGTAGCTTAACAACTCGGTGTTTTTTCCTGTTTTTCTCGCAAATCTTGGATTTATTCAACTTTTCATGGCTTCTTCGTCTTCGTTGACCTCGGATAAGTTGAGTATAGTGTCTGTTATGTATAAATGTAGGCTCTTGGTAAAATTTTGAGTGATTAATAGGATTAATCTTTGATACAAGAGCCGTAGCCTACCAGAGGTGTCCTGGACACTGTCACTCGCTAGGTATAAATTAGTTAGTCAGAGTGACATTCCTGGTTGTTTTGCTTAATAAAATTTAGCTATTTAGCTTTACATAGGATTTCCTTTCGTGCTTAGTATTATTTGGCGAAGTATTCGCCATTTTGGCCTACGCTAGGCCATGTAGCCTAGTCGTTTGGTCCTAGTACTTAATGCATGATTATGGTTTTTCCGAGTGTAATTAAAATTTTATTGAAGCTTTAGGCTATTTTATACATTTTAGACTGTGTGGAATATTTCCAAGATTGTATACGTGAGAGTTTCGGTGAATTAGGTAATCGATTCTCTTGGTGCCTAGGCTAATTGCTTATGGAGCCTTAGTATACTTTATCATACTCCCCGGTTGCTTTCTTTTCTTCGGAGAAGGTATGCAATCCCTTTCCCTCTGTTTAAGCCTTGGGCTTATCCCTAAGTGGTTTTTTCCGAATTTATTTTCGATAAAACTATACTAGGGTGTTACTGTACCTTCCTGTTCCTGCTGAGTCTGGTTCAAAGAGGGACAGAACAACAGAGTTTTTAGTCTGAGTCCGTGTTGTTTGGCTTGGGGCAGAGTCTCCCTCGCTGACCTAACACTTACAAAGGGAGCTGAGCTCCCTTAGGTCACTGTCGAAGGTTTCTGTAGTTATGATTCCTTCTTGTGTGATCGACCAGACTAAGTCCTGTTGCTGTTCTCGGGGAGGATAAATCTTCCCTTGGGAGTTGCAACGCCTTCCTTGCTTTGGTGCTCTGGAAGCTGGCAGGTATTATACTACTGCGCTGGCACTTTCCCTTAGATCTCCCTTAGGCTAAGACAGAGTTCTTGGCTGCGGGTGATCTGTCACTAAAGCAAGGTTGGCAGGACCCTCTTGTCCCTTCCCCCTCTATCTCCGTAATGGCCTAGCCATTACTGTACTGTACCTTGCCGGCCGGCAGAGCTGGCCGGCAGGGGTATTACTGTACCATATGTCATTCTACTTCTGGACCTAGTATAGGTTGGGATATGGATTGACTAAGCCCATTGCCGGCCGGCAGAGACGCTGGACGGCAAGGGTCTTATGTTTTCGAGTGCTGCCCGGACCTCTCTTGGTCCCTCATCCATGCCTGCCGGCAGAGCCGGACGGCATTGGTCAAGGAAGCCTGAATTAAGTTTCTCCCCTTCCTTATATGCACTCTTTCGGTTGCCGGGCTTGGGGGGTTGTGTACACTCTTATCCCGGCATCCATTCTATTTTCTTCTAGTGCTGTACCTGTCCCGGCAGCCGGCCTATGAGGCCGGCAGCCGGGCAGGGGTAGTCTTCTGGTTCTTTTGCTGCCGGCTGGCATCGGTCTTGTACCTTTGCCGGCCGGCTTATGTCAGTCCTTGTCTGCCGGTCACCAAGAGTGTGGCCGGCAGCTGGGTACTACCTTGTGTAGTTGCTGACCGGCAATCATTGCCGGCCAACACTGGCTGTTGCCGGCCGGCAGCTGCTGCCGCCGGCACAGGCATTTGAACCAGAGGGCTGCCGCCCTATAGCTGTTAAGTAGTATACTTTAAAGCTAATTGTGGTGTGTGCCGGCCGGCAAAGGCAGGCCGGCACACATCCTCCTATACTGTACTAGTATTCTTCTGTATAGCATATACAGTAAGAAGAAAACTATAGTAAAAGTTTAGGTACAGCACTGTATCTTCTAATACTATTGTGTTTTCTTACACAGCCCTTTGCTGTTGCCCTCAGACAGGAAGCAGAGTTCTTCCCCGTCTATTATCCAGGATTTTTAAAATCATTGCCTAGGTGTGAGCTCCACCTGTTTCCTCTGGAAACCTTGCATTGGTTACTCTAGTAGAGATAAACCATTTTTGATTTTATTATCCGGAAGGCTGCAGCAATGGGTTGTGAGGGAAACATAAGTGTGTGTCTTTCAATTATGAATTGTTATGCTATACTATGCATATCCAGTGATACATAGTTCACTTGATACTCATGGAAATTTCTTCTCTTTACAGGAGGACCCTCCGAAGTGCGGAAATGTTTTCTGCAATGTCCGCAGCAAGAACCTCTGCGGACATGAGTGTTGTAGGAGACACGCAGCATGCGCTGTCTCCAAGGATGATCTCCAGTATTGGGACCCTCAGGTATGTACTGTATGCACTAACCTGATTACTGAGGCTTTTGATTCCCCTAGAACGGCGGAATCAAGGGATATAGCTAGGGAAAAGCTTCGTACTTGGGTAAGGGGCTTCAAGAAGAACACCTCTGGCCCTTATCTTCCAAGTGAGAAGATGAGGGCGTATCTTTTTCCCCAGGCATCAGCTGAGGCAGTGATTCCCCAGCCTCAAGAGGAGATCCTTCAAGATCAAGTCCAGGTGGACGAGGAAGTCGCAGATGCGATGCAAGACATCCAGTTGTGTGACAGGATGTCTGACCTGGACGATCGTTTGGAAGAAGACCTCCTGGCAGAAGGTCAGGATCAAGTTCAAACCCCGGATGTCGTAGAGGATGAGGTCGACGAGGTGTCGGCTGCTCCGGTTCAGATGCCGGAGCCTATCCCCTCAACATCGGCTGGCCTCCCAGTAGAACTGGGACAGGCCCTCTCTTCGATTGTTGGAATGATCCAACAAATGCAGAAGGAGAATCAGGAGAAGGCGGCTGCAATGGAACTGCGCATGCAGTCCCTGGCAGAATCACATGGGCCCCGGAAAAGGCTCAATGTGAAAGACCTTCCCATATGCTCAGATGCTAACCCATGGAGGTATGCTGAGCACATGCCGATGACGACTGGAAAGATCGTCATTTCGGATAAGCTGGGTTCAGTTCCCCTAGAGGAGGTAGAATTCTGGCCCAGCAAGGCATCATATCCGGACTGCTATGTCCGGCTGAGAAAAGAACCAGCTTCAAGGGAGGAGACAGAGCCGAAGGAGGTCATTGTTATGGACCACGCTAAGGCTCAAGCCCTACTTTCATCCTCGATGAAAGAGAGGGGCTTCTCGAATTCGAAGGTAGCTGCATTGAGCAAGAAGCTCCCTTCGTTTGTGTCCTCTCCTGATAGAGCCTTCCCCTTTTTACAGAAAGGGTTTGCGGCTGTCCTAAAGGCAGTCGAGGCCGGCAAGCCTTGCCCCTCCTTGGAGGAGTGTAAACCCTTGTCGCTGGCTCTACCTATGGACCACAAAGACTGGAAGGATGTCCATCTAACATTCTCAGTGGAAAAGTTGGAGGCTGATATTGCCGGACGGCAATTCGGCGAGGACCTCCCCAAGCTGTCCGAATCTCTTTTACGAAGAGAGTTCGAGACAAAAGAAAGACTGGCTGCCTCAATGTCTCATCAGACTACTCTCGAGACGATGGCAAGTGACCCCAAGGTCCATGAAATGTTCATGGTAGTGGCTAAGTCTCACTTAGCCACAGTGACGAAGGACCTTTATAACTTCGTCAAGGCAAGGAGAGCTTGCAGGGAGTTCGTGTTCACCGGGGCTTCGGTGAGACACGAGCCAAGGAAGTTAATCTCCTCCAACATTTGGGGAAAAGACCTTTTCCCTACCGATGTGGTCAAAGAGGTTGTTGATAAGGCCGCCGTGGAGAATAGAAATCTTCTCCAGAAGTGGGGCCTGGCTATCAAAAGAAAATCTTCCCCGGATGAGGGTCCTCAACCTAAGAGGAAGAATATGAAGACTAGGCTACCATCTCGGCCAGCCAAGCCTTATAGACAGCAACAGCAACTGCAATTGCCTTTGCCTCCAGTGCCCCAAATGGTGGCACAAACCCCGACTGCCTTTCAGTGGGTACCCCAGGCGGTGCCAGGTCAGTCAACCACATTCGCCCCAACGTTCGAAGGACAGTCTTCTTCCTTTCGTGCAAAACCTAGAGGAGCAGCCAGAGGCTCGTCTAGGCGCCCCTCAAGGGGAAGGGGATTCAGAGGTGGTCGTGGTCAGGGAGGCAAGACCTCAGGACGGCAGTCCAAGTGAAATGATACCGGTAGGAGGGAGACTGATGAAATTTTGGGATCGCTGGACCTTCGATCCCTGGGCCCAAAGCCTACTCAAGAATGGACTGGGTTGGAGCTGGTACAGCACTCCACCCCCATGCCTTCGGTTTTTCCAACACTCCACCCCCATTTTGGAGGAGTACGTTCAAGAACTGTTGGAGAAAAATGTGATCCGAAAGGTGAAGTCCATCAAATTCCAAGGGAGGCTGTTTTGTGTTCCCAAGAAAGACTCGGAAAAGCTCAGAGTCATTCTGGACTTGTCACCACTCAACAAGTTCATAGTGAATTGCAAATTCAAGATGCTAACACTGCAACACATGAGGACCTTACTGCCCAAGAGGGCATACTCAGTCTCTATAGACTTGTCAGACGCCTATTGGCACATTCCAATCAGCCGTCGACTCTCCCCCTACCTAGGGTTCAGGCTACAACGAAAACTGTACGCCTTCAGAGCCATGCCATTCGGGCTAAACATAGCCCCAAGGATTTTCACGAAGCTTGCGAGCGCAGCTCTCAAACAATTACGCCTAAAGGGAATTCAGGTAGTAGCCTACCTGGACGACTGGCTGGTGTGGGCAGCATCCGAGACCGAATGCTTGCAAGCTTCCAGTCAGGTGATCCAGTTCCTAGAGTACCTAGGCTTCAAGATCAACAAGAAAAAGTCTCGACTTTCTCCATCCCAAAAGTTCCAGTGGCTGGGAATCCACTGGGACCTTTTGTCACACAGTTTCTCCATCCCAATGAAGAAAAGGAAGGAGATAGCGGGCTCTTGTCAAGAGACTTCTAGATTCCGAAAGGATATCAAGACGCGAACAGGAGAGGGTACTAGGCTCTCTCCAGTTTGCTTCAGTGACAGACCCAGTGCTAAGAGCACAGCTAAAGGATGCAACTGGAGTTTGGAGAAGGTATGCATCAAACGCGCGAAGAGACCTGAGAAGACCAGTGCCGCCTCGGCTACGTACTCTTCTCAGACCTTGGTCCCAAGCCAGACATCTAAAGAAGTCTGTTCTTCTTCAGCCACCTCCCCCGTCGTTGACGATTCACTCAGACGCCTCAAAGGAGGGATGGGGAGGTCACTCTCATCGGAAAAAAGTCCAGGGGACTTGGTCCAAGCTATTCAGGACCTTTTATATAAACTTTCTAGAAGCTATGGCAGTGCTCCTTACCTTAAAGAAAGTCTCCCCGCGTCACTCGATCCACATAAGATTGGTGACAGACAGCGAGGTGGTTGTGAGATGCTTGAATCGACAAGGGTCGAGGTCACCACCTCTCAACCAAGTGATGTTAGCCATTTTCCGATTGGCGGAAAAGAAGTGGTACCTGTCGGCAGTTCACCTTCAAGGAGTCCGCAATGTGACAGCGGACGCTCTATCCAGGTTCACACCGATAGAGTCGGAATGGTCCTTAGACGCAGGATCATTTTCCTTCATTCTGAATCAAGTCCCAGAACTGCAAATAGACCTCTTTGCGACGAAAGACAACAAGAAGTTGCCCCTGTACGTGTCCCCGTACGAGGACCCCTTAGCGGAAGCAGTGGACGCAATGTCCCTCGACTGGAACAGATGGTCCAGGATTTATCTGTTCCCTCCTCACAACCTTCTGTTGAGGGTCCTCAACAAACTGAGATCCTTCAAGGGGGTAGCGGCAATAGTGGCCCACAAGTGGGCGAACAGCATGTGGTTCCCCTTGGCGTTGGAACTACAGATGAAGTTCGTGCCGCTACCACATCCAGTTCTGACCCAGCGAGTCCAGAAGTCGACTGTCTGCGCTTCATTACAGAAAACCCAGACCCTGCAGCTCATGATTTTCTCGCCCTAGCGGTGAGAAAGCGCTTCGGGATTTCGAAAGCCAGCATAGACTTCCTAGAGGAATACAAGTGCAAATCGACTAGAAGGCAATATGAGTCATCTTGGAGAAAATGGGTGGCCTTTGTAAAGGCAAAGAATCCGCAGGAGATCTCAACAGATTTCTGCTTATCTTTCTTCATCCATCTCCATGGCCAAGGATTGGCAGCTAACACGATTTCAGTGTGTAAATCGGCTTTGATGAGACCCATTTTATTTGCCTTCCAGATCGACCTAGGTAACGAGATCTTTAATAAAGTTCCGAAAGCCTGCGCTAGGCTCAGACCTTCAGCACCTCCAAAGCCCATCTCATGGTCTTTAGACAAAGTTCTTCATTTCGCCTCCTTGTTGAGCAATGAAGAATGTGCGTTAAAGGATTTGACGCAAAAAGTTATTTTCCTATTTGCACTCGCGTCCGGGGCCAGGGTTGGTGAGATCGTAGCCCTCTCGAGAGAGGCAGGTCGTGTTCAGTTCCTGGATGGGGGGGAGCTGAACCTGTTTCCGGATCCTACGTTTCTCGCCAAGAATGAGTTACCCACCAACAGGTGGGGTCCCTGGAGAATCTGTCCTCTGAAAGAAGATGCATCTCTATGTCCAGTAGAATGCCTAAAGGTCTATCTTCGTAGAACTTCAGACTTCAAGGGTAGTCAACTATTCAGGGGAGAAACATCAGGCTCAAATTTATCTCTGAATCAACTCAGAGCGAAAATGACATATTTTATTCGCAGAGCGGATCCTGACAGTACACCCGCAGGTCACGATCCGAGGAAAGTTGCCTCATCCCTAAATTTCTTTAATTGTATGGATTTTGAACATCTCCGTTCATACACGGGCTGGAAGTCTTCCAGGGTGTTCTTTCGCCACTATGCGAAGCAAGTAGAGGAACTTAAGAGATCTGTGGTAGCAGTGGGTCGTGTAGTTAACCCTACTGTTTAACTCTGCGAGGAACAGTGGTCTTAATTGGGACGATTAAGTCCAGGGTGAGTGTGTAGGTACATACTGTACTACAAACTAAATGAGGGCACCAAGTGCCCATATAGACTGTTCCTTCCTTCAAAGGTGAACCTTGCATAAGTTCAGACATGTGTGCCAAGCGTTTCTAACGCTAATGTGATTGATTTGTAATACAGATTTTTTATGACTTGATACCTTGGTATCTCATTAAAGTGGTGTTTAATGGTTTTTCTTTCAGATAAACAAGTTCTGTTTACTATCATACTTATGCTTAAAGTTTTGGGTTACCCTCTTTTATATAAATATATATATTTGTTGTTAACCTGTCTGTTTATTATCTGTCAATAAACTTGTTCTTGAGAACCTTGCGTCTCTTTCACCTGTGTCAATTTATTGGTATAATTGAGCATTTTAATTCTATGTATCTTATATGGGATAATTCTGATAGAATTGTTCTGTTTTGCAAGCTATGTTGCATTGGTTTATGTAAGTCCCCTAATGGGAGGACTCCGTCCCATAAAGGGACGAGGGCGGTTTTTATTAGTTTCTTCCTATGCGGATATAAACCTTTGTCCAATACAAGTATTGTGCGGATGACTGGTCAATATATTGACGCAGTGGTTCTATACAAACTATGCTTTACTTAATATAGGGCGAGACCACTATATTAGCTTGCCTGGTATTCATACATAGATATATGTACTCTTCGAGACTTTCCAGAGTCTAGTAGGACTCTTCCCTGTAGGGGGCAGGAAGCTCTAACATAGTTTATAGTTAGTTGAAAAGATGTATAACGGTAACATCTTAGGTCTCTAGGTCTAGTCGACCGGGAATAAATATCTCCGGGGAGTACGGCACGTTCTGAGAATCCACAGATACAGTAATGCTCTGGTACACTTCCATCAGGACGACATGGCTTGAGCCCAAAAAACGGATTTTGAGCGAAGCGAAAAATCTATTTTTGGGTGAGATAGCCATGTCGTCCTGATGGACCCGCCCTTGCCTTTCTAAGAAAGGGCTGTAGGACCCCTCCCTACATACAGTATCTGTAGCACCTCGTGTACGCTACAAGGAATACAGATGGCGCCAGGATTGGCGCCAGGCACGCATACGAATCGGGGGATAGGGATGCCTTGGGAGCGGCTCCCCTTTTTCTTTCCCGAATTCGTATCTCGTCAATCTCCCTCCTACGAGACGAATCTCTATTCAGGTCGTAGATTGCCATGTGATGTGTCTAGAATACGTCCTCTGATATGTCGCGATATCCCTTTCACGAGGGATACTCGCTCCAGGAGTTAGAATTCTGGTACCTTAAGGTAAATTCTCTGGGAATATCGCCGTAGTTGTAATATACCCTAGGAAGCTACCCTATAGGAACTTCCATCAGGACGACATGGCTATCTCACCCAAAAATAGATTTTTCGCTTCGCTCAAAATCCGTTATATAATATATATATATATATATATATATATATATATATATATATATATATATATATATATATATATATATATATATATATATATATATATATATCCATGGGAAAGCATGAGGCTGAGATGAAGAAACTCGCAAATATATATTTTTACGATGGGGAGAAGTTGCTTTTGCTAAGAACAAAACTTTTTGTTTGGAAATGTTTTTAAGATGAATTTTTTCACGTTTTTACAAATAAATAAATAAATAAATAGAAATTTACTAAGCGAGACTATTCCTTATTATTAAGTGATAATATTTTGATATTTTTTTTAATTTTATTACATGATTGAATTGCCCTGTCAATTTTTTTTATATCATCATCTTCATCAGCCTTAACTAGTCCGTCGCAGGACAAAAGCCTCAGGCACGTTGTTCCACTCGCGTTTGTTTATGGTCTTTCTATGCCAGACTATTCCAGGAAATTTTCTTAGCTCGTCAATCTATCGTTTTCTCTTCCTTTCGCTGTTTCTTTTGCAATCTCTAGGGACCCATTCTCTTATTCTTAATGTTCTTATATTATCAATAATTTTCTTTATATATGTATATATATATATATATATATATATATATATTGTTTATATATATATATATATATATATATTGTGTGTGTATATATATATATATATATATATATATATATATATATATATATATATATATATATATATATATATATATATATATATGGTCCC
>NC_090732.1:3749249-3751749 GCF_036898095.1 Palaemon carinicauda | reverse complement strand
TGTACGTATGTGTGTTTGATTGTGAACAGCTTCCTGGCCACATTTTTAATCTTAGAGTAATGAAACTTTCAGGGATTAGCTGGTAGGTTAAAAGCTGGAAATGATAACATTTTGGAAGGTCAAGGTCAAAGGTCAAGGTCACGGCCAAACAAAAATGTCTAATTCACGTAATCAGCCATAAGTTTGGACATCGTTGTCAGACTTCAAACTTTGTTCATATTTGAGTGTATGAAAATCTACGCCAGGTAATACATGTTAAGGTCAAAGGTCAAGGTCGGGAAATAAGCTGCCGCTATGGAGGTCCGAGCTGTACTGAGTGTTCCTCTAGTTGTCAATAAAACAACTGGGAAATATACTCCATAGGCTTCTAGGTTTATGGTATTTAGGCATCCAACATTTTTTTTTTCTCATTCACAAACATGGCCTTTTAAGGTTTAAAGGCCTCTTATGAATTGCAGTGGCAAGGGACAGTGATATTTGCTTGTCAAGCAGGACAATGCCCTAGAGACTGACCATCCATACATATGATCAGCGCCCAAGCCCCTCTCCACCCAAGCTAGAACAACTTTCTTCTTTGGAGAAACAACTTTTTTTTCTTAGGAGAAGCTATTTTTTACTTCGGAGAAACAACTTTCTTCTTTGGAGAAACAACAATTTTTTCTTAGTAGAAACAACTTTCTTCTTTGGAGAAACCACTTTTTTTTTCTTAGGAGAAAAAACTTTTTTCTTAGGAGAAACAACTTTCTTCTTTGGAGAAACAACTTTTTTTTCTTAGGAGAAAACAATATTTTTTTTAGGACGAACAACTTTTTTCTTAGAAGAAACAACTCTTCTTAGGAGAAACAACTTTCTTCTTTGGAGAAACAACTTGTTTTTCTTAGGCGAAGCAACTTTCTTCGTAGGAGAAACAGCTTTCTTTCCCAGAAGATAAATTATGAAAGTGGAAAATGCAATTAGAAGTTAAACTCAGGCAATCAAGAGTTGCAAGAAAAGTTGGCCTTTGGCAATCTAGACTCCAAAATATACCTTCGTTCTCGTTGTCTTGACCACGCCATCTCTTCCCATTTTTTTCTTGCTGTTTTCTTAACTTATAAGGTAGGCAGGTCACTCCTCTGGGTGGCCGATGTGGTAACATCCCGGACTGGTGATCGCCAGACTGGGATTCGAGTCCCGCTCAAGCTCGTTATTTTCTTTGGTCGATGCAACCTCACCATCCTTGTGAACTAAGGATGGGGGGTTTTGGGGAGCCTATAGGTCTATCTGCTGAGTCATCATCAGTCATTGGCTTGCCCTCCTTGGTCCAAGCTTGGGTGGAGATGAGACTTAGGTGGTGATCATATGTATTTATTGGTCTGTCTCTAGGGCATTGTCGTGCTTGATAGGGCAATGTCACTGTCCATTGCCTCTGCTATTCATGAGTGGACTTTAAAACTTTAAACATAACTTGAAGCTTAATCACATTGAAATTTAATATTAAGTTGGAGTTTTTTATTTTTTTTAAATGTATTTGAATAGATCTTCGAAATTTGAATTTAATTATGCATGCAAGTGAATTTTGTGGTGTGTTTCTCTGACTCTCCGGTAGGGGGAAGAGGGAGTAGTCATACCATGGTGAGAGGGGGTTTGGAAGAGTTGAATCTCTGTGTGTGCATGCAGTCTATCTAAATATTTAGCCGTCATTTTAACGGATCGCGTACACCAGTGTAGGCATATTATGCTTACCCTTTGGGAAGTAAAGAAAAAAAATAATCAATGACAAATGCGACTGTTTGTGCCAGAAATTAGGAAATATTAATAATATTCTGGACTGATAACTCGATACCAAAAGCTGTTGAGTCCACGTATCAGTGATTTCAAGCAAATAAAAGTACGTTAGATCAGCTTTACATCATCCCCAATACTAATTTCAATGCTTTCGGAAATGATTGACATGTCCATTTTGACAAATCCTGGGAGTTGCATTTTTCGCTAATTAACTGGAATCAGAAGCGATTTGTCATGTAATCTATTCTGTCACATTCGATTTCTGAGATTGATGATCATATTTGATTTTGGAAGGGTGAAACGTGATCAGATTTCGTTGGATATTTTAAATATAGTCTTAAGGAGGAATATTGGATACTGAGAAATCTTGATGATAGAATCACAGAACAAGAGAAGTCAGAGATTTCAAACCTCTGCGAATGAAAATTGTCAAAATTTTACTCATGTCTACGGACCAAGGTTTCCCTGTTTCATATGTTGACTGTGAATGAATCAGCTGCATGTTAATAATAAGAGTTCCCTTTACACCAAATATTCTTATCGAAAGACACATAACAAGAGAAGTCAGAGATTTCAGACCTCCGCCAATGAAGATTTTCAACATTCTACTTAAGTCCACGGACCAAGCTTTCCCTCTTTCATAAGTTGACTGTGAATTAATCAGCTGTATGTTAATAAAAAGAGTTCCCTTTACACCAAATATTCTTATCGAAAGACACAGAACAAGAGAGGTCAG
>NC_090732.1:3744249-3746749 GCF_036898095.1 Palaemon carinicauda | reverse complement strand
CAAACAAACAAACAAGCGGAGAAACAGGCAAACGAGGGCGAAAACATAACCTCCTCCCAACTTCTGTAGCGGAGATAAAAATCAATTAAAGGAACAAAATATCCATTTAAAAATCTTATGATGGGGGAATAGTCTATCACATAAATTATATCAGGCTATCTAGAAGCATTTTAAAATTATCCTTGCCTTGTTTTTTCCAATTTACAGCAAAGGCGTGATAAATTACCCAAGCGTTGTATGCTATACCGATTTTTCATCTTGAAGGAAAGTGGTTGTGTGGTAGCAAGGTATTAAGTAAATAAACAAGGGAAATCTGACATTCTTATATACATAATCTAAATTTTTTTGTGTGGTTAATGATGGTGTATTCTTGGAATTATTATTATTATTATTTTTGTTATCATCATTATTATTATTATTATTATTATTATTATTATTATTATTATTAAATAAACAAGGGAAATCTAACATTCGAATATACATTATCTAAATTTTTCGTGTGGTTAATGATGCTGTTTTCTGGGATTATTATTATTATTATTATTATTATTTTTATTAAGTAAATAAACAAGGGAAATCTAACATTCGAATATACATTATCTAAATTTTCGTGTGGTTAATGATTCTGTGTTCTGGGAATTATTATTATTATTATTATTATTATTATTATTATTATTATTATTATTAAGTAAATAAACAAGGGAAATCTAACATTCGAATATACATTATCTAAATTTTCGTGTGGTTAATGATTCTGTGTTCTGGGAATTATTATTATTATTATTATTATTATTATTATTATTATTATTATTATTATTATTATTAAGTAAATAAACAAGGGAAATCTAACATTCGAATATACATTATCTAAATTTTCGTGTGGTTAATGATTCTGTGTTCTGGGAATTATTATTATTATTATTATTATTATTATTATTATTATTATTAAGTAAATAAACAAGGGAAATCTAACATTCGAATATACATTATCTAAATTTTCGTGTGGTTAATGATTCTGTGTTCTGGGAATTATTATTATTATTATTATTATTAAATAAATAAACAAGGGAAATCTAACATTCGAATATACATTATCTAAATTTTCGTGTGGTTAATGATTCTGTGTTCTGGGAATTATTATTATTATTATTATTATTATTATTATTATTGTTGTTGTTGTTGTTGTTGTTGTTGTTATTATTGTTATTATTATTATTAAGTAAATAAACAAGGGAAATTTAACATTCAAATATTTTCTAAATATTTTGTGTGGTTAATGATGGTGTATTCTTGGAATTATTATTATTATTATTATTATTATTATTATTATTATTATTACAAGCTAAGCTACAACCCTAGTTCGAAGAGCAGAGGCTATAACGCAAAGGGCTCCAACGGAAAAATATCCCAGTGAGGAAAGAAAATAAGGAAATAGATTAACTAGAAGAGAAGTAATAGAAAATAAGAATAAAAATAAATGTCTTCCTTTATTGTGATAAATTTGGTGAAGCTTTTAAAGAGACAGGTATTAAGCGTAACTTCTTATTTCAAGCCTGTACAGTTGTCTTCATTAATTCCAGTACAATTCACTGGAATTTAAGATGTCAGTGTACCAGAGTTAATGAAGCCAACTGTACCTCCAGATAAGAAACAGATGAAGAGAGTTATAAACTTATTTGATAATGTGTGTTACAGCAATTATTGCATCTGCCTCACCAGACTTAAATTGTCATATTTTGATAAATTCTATAATTTTGTTCTCTAGTCATGGCTATGCCATAGCCTCTGTACCATGGTCTTCCGCTGTCTTTGGTTAGAGTTCTCTGGCTTAAGGGTACACTCGGGCACACTGATCTATCTTACTTCTCTTCTTTATTTTTCTCAAGAGTTTATAGTCTATATGTAAAAGGTCTGTTTTAATGCTGTTACTGTACTTGAAACAAATCATATTGTCATTACTTCTCTCATAGTTTATTTACTTATTTCCTTTCCTCGGCTATTTTTCTTGCTGGGGCCCTTGTGTTTATAGCATCCTGCTTTTCCAACTAGGGTTGTAGCTTAGTAAGTAATAATAATGAATAATAAATGAAGTTCATTTGATTTATTCACATAGGTGTTGTATGTAAAGCGAGAGAAACTGGTGGACTTGAATTTTTTAAAAGTTAGCCATTTCTCGCGGGTTTTATTTTTAGAATTTATTTTTCTAAGCTTTTATTTTCTCATGAGGTTCCCAAGACCTGTTATTCTTTTGAATAAATTTCTCTCTCTCTCTTTCTCTCTCTCTCTCTCTCTCTCTCTCGTTTGTGTTTTTCATGGACTTGTAGTTTACCCGTTAATAAATGCTCTCTCTCTCTCTCTCTCTCTCTCTCTCTCTCTCTCTCTCTCTCTCTCTCTCTCTCTCTCTCTCTCTCTCTCTCTCGTTTGTTTTTCATGGACTCGCAGTTAACCCTTTACTAAATGCTCTCTCTCTCTCTCTCTCTCTCTCTCTCTCTCTCTCTCT
>NC_090732.1:3724249-3739249 GCF_036898095.1 Palaemon carinicauda | reverse complement strand
ATACATATATATATACATATATATATGTATACATATATATATATATATATATATATATATATATATATATTATATATATATATATATATATTACGTTGAAAATATACAGGACTTGTCGCAATAGCATATTCCTATCAAAACCATTCAATTTTTCTTGTGCTACTGTATGCACCACATTGGTTATATAAAAGCAAAATACTGTCATCATTACTGAGCGTATAGATGCAGTTTACAGACTCACCAGCTGCCTATCAAGAAAAAAAGTCTTAAGTCACTAAAATAGATATTGTGGTGGCCGGTGTGGTAACGTCCCTGACTGATGAACACCAGACAGGGGTTCAAGTCCCGTTCTAACTCGTTAGTTTCTTTGATCTATGCAACCTCGTTGTGAGGTAAGGATTAGGGGAGCCGATAGGTCTATCTGGTGAGTCATCAGCAGCCATTGCTTGGCCTTCCTTGATCCTAGCTTGGGCGGAGAGGGGGCTTGGACGCTGATTATATGTATATATTGTCAGTGTCTAGGGAATTGTCCTGCTTGATATGGCAGTGTCACTGTCCCTTGCCTCTGCCATTCATGAACGGCCTTTAAACTTCTAACTCCCCCCCACCACACCCACGTATTTCTTTTACTTATACGTCCATTGGGAAATTTGGTTGACGAGAGAAGCCTTTATTTTTTAACATTCTGAGCAAACTGACTTCCCAGAGCATATCAAAGTTCTCTGTTTGTACCTCTACT
The DNA here is from genome assembly GCF_036898095.1 of Palaemon carinicauda. Taxonomy (NCBI): domain Eukaryota; kingdom Metazoa; phylum Arthropoda; class Malacostraca; order Decapoda; family Palaemonidae; genus Palaemon; species Palaemon carinicauda. Next base: position 3,738,510 of record NC_090732.1, on the reverse strand, counting down.
ATATAACAGGAAAAAGAAACATTGAAAAAGTGGATGTAACCAACTTGAACAGCCTTGAAGTATGGGCTGGATCTGTATCACAACCAGAGCTCTGAATTCAATTTGATATATTTTTATCTATATTTCACCCCTGTCGATTTTCAATGAGCGGTCAAAAAAAAGCGGGGCAGATCTCATTTTGGGTCACAACCGTTCTCTTTGACATCCCCGGATATTAACAGATATTGACTGATGTTCCACACGCCTTTTCGTTTAACCTTCGTTGGCCTTCCCCCTCCCCCTCCCCCCCCCCACCCCCTAGCCCTCTAAAGACCGAACCCCCCACCCGCAAACTGACCTGGTAATGACTAGGAAGTATTAAGGCTTAAGTACACAATATGGTGCCTCTCAGCTTGAAGGCAAATGTCGCTTTTCATATAAGATATTATGCCACAGAAAACCTTTGCTGTATATTTACACGAAGAGGCTAAGGTCAATACGAGAGAGAGAGGAGAGAGAGAGAGAGAGAGAGAGGAGAGAGAGAGAGAGAGAGAGAGAAGGGGGGGGCATAATAGTTGATATATTTTAAAAGCGGTAAATGAAAGAGAAATTATAAAAGTATATTTTACGAATTACGAGTGAGAGAGAGAGAGAGAGAGAGAGACGAGAAGAGATGAGAGAGAGAGAGTGGGCATATAGCCGATATATTTTAAAAGCAGTTAATGAAACAGAAATTATAAAAGTATATTTTACGAATTACGAGAGAGAGAGAGAGAGAGAGAGAGAGAGAGAGAGAGAGAGAGAGAGGAGAGAGAGAGAGAGAGAGAGAATATAAGCTGGTATGTTTTGAAAGTAGTAAACGAAAGTGAAATTATAAAAGTATATTTTACGAATTACGATGAGTGAGAGAGAGAGAGAGAGAGGAGAGAGAGAGAGAGAGAGAGAGAGAGAGAGAGAATATATAGCTGGTATGTTTTGAAAGTAGTAAACGAAAGTGAAATTATAAAAGTATATTTTACGAATTACGAGAGAGAGAGAGAGAGAGAGAGAGAGAGAGAGAGAGAGAGAGAATATAGCTGATATATTTGAAAAGTAGTAAACGAAAGAGAAAATAAGAAAGTATATTTTATGAATTACAGTAGGGTTGTGGTGGCCTATTGGAAACGTCCCTGCCTAGCGATCTGATGAACGGGAGATCGAGTACCGCTCAAGAATTTCTTGTAGTTTCTGCAACCTAACCATCCTTGCTGGGTTTGAGGGAGACTATAGGCCTACCCTGCTCAGTCATCAACATCCGTTGCCTGGCCCTCCCTGGTCCTAGCTTGGGTTGATAAGGGCGTTTGGTTCTAATCATATGTATATATGGTTAGTCTCTGGGGCATTGTCACTGGGCCTTGCTTTTGCCATTCATGAGCGACCTTTAATAGGTAAAGTGCAATCTGTAAGAGTGAAAAGTCTGGACTGAAAATCTAGATGGTACAGTTGGCTTCATCAATTCCGGTACACTGGCGTTTCCTTGGCTTCCCAATAAGTGTACCGGAATTAATGAAGCCAACCGTACAGATGGGTTCATCAGCTTTCCAATAAGTGTACCGGAATTAATGAAGTCAACTGTACATATGGGTTCATCAGCTTTCCAATAAGTGTACCGGAATTAATGAAGTCAACTGTACAGATGGGTTCATCAGCTTTCCAATAAGTGTACCGGAATTAATGAAGTCAACTGTACATATGGGTTCATCAGCTTTCCAATAAGTGTACCCGAGTTAATGAAGTCAACTGTACAGATGGGTTCATCAGCTTTCCAATAAGTGTACCGGAATTAATGAAGTCAACTGTACAGATGGGTTCATCAGCTTTCCAATAAGTGTACCGGAATTAATGAAGTCAACTGTACATATGGGTTCATCAGCTTTCCAATAAGTGTACCCGAGTTAATGAAGTCAACTGTACAGATGGGTTCATCAGCTTTCCAATAAGTGTACCGGAATTAATGAAGTCAACTGTACAGATGGGTTCATCAGCTTTCCAATAAGTGTACCGGAATTAATGAAGTCAACTGTACATATGGGTTCATCAGCTTTCCAATAAGTGTACCCGAGTTAATGAAGTCAACTGTACAGATGGGTTCATCAGCTTTCCAATAAGTGTACCGGAATTAATGAAGTCAACTGTACAGATGGGTTCATCAGCTTTCCAATAAGTGTACCGGAATTAATGAAGTCAACTGTACATATGGGTTCATCAGCTTTCCAATAAGTGTACCCGAGTTAATGAAGTCAACTGTACATATGGGTTCATCAGCTTTCCAATAAGTGTACCGGAATTAATGAAGTCAACTGTACATATGGGTTCATCAGCTTTCCAATAAGTGTACCCGAGTTAATGAAGTCAACTGTACATATGGGTTCATCAGCTTTCCAATAAGTGTACCCGAGTTAATGAAGTCAACTGTACAGATGGGTTCATCAGCTTTCCAATAAGTGTACCGGAATTAATGAAGTCAACTGTACATATGGGTTCATCAGCTTTCCAATAAGTGTACCCGAGTTAATGAAGTCAACTGTACAGATGGGTTCATCAGCTTTCCAATAAGTGTACCGGAATTAATGAAGTCAACTGTACAGATGGGTTCATCAGCTTTCCAATAAGTGTACCGGAATTAATGAAGTCAACTGTACATATGGGTTCATCAGCTTTCCAATAAGTGTACCCGAGTTAATGAAGTCAACTGTACAGATGGGTTCATCAGCTTTCCAATAAGTGTACCGGAATTAATGAAGTCAACTGTACAGATGGGTTCATCAGCTTTCCAATAAGTGTACCGGAATTAATGAAGTCAACTGTACAGATGGGTTCATCAGCTTTCCAATAAGTGTACCCGAGTTAATGAAGTCAACTGTACAGATGGGTTCATCAGCTTTCCAATAAGTGTACCGGAATTAATGAAGTCAACTGTACATATGGGTTCATCAGCTTTCCAATAAGTGTACCCGAGTTAATGAAGTCAACTGTACAGATGGGTTCATCAGCTTTCCAATAAGTGTACCGGAGTTAATGAAGTCAACTGTACAGCTGGGTTCATCAGCTTTCCAATAAGTGTACCGGAGTTAATGAAGTCAACTGTACAGCTGGGTTCATCAGCTTTCCAATAGGTGTACCGGAGGGGATGAAGCCAACCGTACAGCTGGGTTCATCAGCTGGCCAGTAGGTGTACCGGAGTGGATGAAGCCAACCGTACAGCTGGGTTCATCAGCTGGCCAGTAGGTGTACCGAAGTTAATGAAGTCAACTGTACAGCTGGGTTCATCAGCTGGCCAGTAGGTGTACCGAAGTTAATGAAGTCAACTGTACAGCTGGGTTCATCAGCTGGCCAGTAGGTGTACCGAAGTTAATGAAGTCAACTGTACAGCTGGGTTCATCAGCTGGCCAGTAGGTGTACCGAAGTTAATGAAGTCAACTGTACAGCTGGGTTCATCAGCTTTCCAATAAGTGTACCGGAGTTAATGAAGTCAACTGTATAGCTGGGTTCATCAGCTTTCCAATAGGTGTACCGGAGGGGATGAAGCCAACCGTACAGCTGGGTTCATCAGCTGGCCAGTAGGTGTACCGGAGTGGATGAAGCCAACCGTACAGCTGGGTTCATCAGCTGGCCAGTAGGTGTACCGAAGTTAATGAAGTCAACTGTACAGCTGGGTTCATCAGCTGGCCAGTAGGTGTACCGAAGTTAATGAAGTCAACTGTACAGCTGGGTTCATCAGCTGGCCAGTAGGTGTACCGAAGTTAATGAAGTCAACTGTACAGCTGGGTTCATCAGCTTTCCAATAAGTGTACCCGAGTTAATGAAGTCAACTGTACAGATGGGTTCATCAGCTTTCCAATAAGTGTACCCGAGTTAATGAAGTCAACTGTACAGATGGGTTCATCAGCTTTCCAATAAGTGTACCGGAATTAATGAAGTCAACTGTACAGATGGGTTCATCAGCTTTCCAATAAGTGTACCGGAATTAATGAAGTCAACTGTACATATGGGTTCATCAGCTTTCCAATAAGTGTACCCGAGTTAATGAAGTCAACTGTACAGATGGGTTCATCAGCTTTCCAATAAGTGTACCGGAATTAATGAAGTCAACTGTACAGATGGGTTCATCAGCTTTCCAATAAGTGTACCGGAATTAATGAAGTCAACTGTACAGATGGGTTCATCAGCTTTCCAATAAGTGTACCGGAATTAATGAAGTCAACTGTACAGATGGGTTCATCAGCTTTCCAATAAGTGTACCGGAATTAATGAAGTCAACTGTACAGATGGGTTCATCAGCTTTCCAATAAGTGTACCGGAATTAATGAAGTCAACTGTACATATGGGTTCATCAGCTTTCCAATAAGTGTACCGGAGTTAATGAAGTCAACTGTATAGCTGGGTTCATCAGCTGGCCAGTAGGTGTACCGGAGTGGATGAAGCCAACCGTACAGCTGGGTTCATCAGCTGGCCAGTAGGTGTACCGAAGTTAATGAAGTCAACTGTACAGCTGGGTTCATCAGCTGGCCAGTAGGTGTACCGGAGTTATTGAAGCCAACTGTACCATACTCTACAATCTGAAAAATGGCAGGACGTAGCCATGACCTTAAATTAATGTGATTAATCTATGTGTATGATATGATTACAAACTAACCCTATCCCACTGATTAATAATTATTAATGATTATTGTTAATGATTATTTGCGAATTTAATAAGATATATGTCTCTAATGGTAATTACCGAGGCTATTCCTTAAATGGAGAAAGGGGGAATGGAAACCACTAACGGAAAGTAGGAGGAGGGAATATTGGTAAAAAAAGGGAAAGCGTAAATCATCAGAAGCCCATCGCGACTTGCGTCAGAATGACATTAATCGCGTAGTCTGCAATAGTGATGGAAGAGGCCATCTCTAAGGGAATTGAAAGTAAATCGTTTTCGTTGGATATTGAAGAGAATATCTCTCTCTCTCTCTCTCTCTCTCTCTCTCTCTCTCTCTCTCTCTCCTCTCTCTCTCTCTCTCTCTCTCTCGTCAGACAAAATCATAAAAAACTCTCTTAATGTTTAAACTAATTCGCTTTAACCAAGAGCAAATGGAGTCTCCGCGGATAGACTGAAAAGTCTTTTGAGACATCCAAAATCCTTGTATCTCTCTCTCTCTCTCTCTCTCTCTCTCTCTCTCTCTCTCTCTCTCTCTCTCTCTCTCTCTTTCGTCAGACAAATCATAAAAACTCTCTAAACGTTTAAACTAATTCGCTCTAACCAAGAGCAAATAGAGTCGCGGATAGACTGAAAAGTCTTTTGAGACATCGAAAATCCTTGTAACTCTCTCTCTCTCTCTCTCTCTCTCTCTCTCTCTTCTCTCTCTCCTCTCTCTCTCTCTCTCTCTCTCTCTCATTAGACAAAATCATTAAAAGAGTAAACATTTAAACTATATCGCTTTACCAAACAACAAATGGAATCTCCTCGGAAGGACTCAATATTCCTCGATACATCCAAAATCCTTGTAACACTCTCTCTCTCATCCTCTCCTCCACTCTCTCTCTCTCTCTCCTCTCCTACTCTCTCTCTCTCTCTCTCTCATTAGACAAAATCATTAAAACTAAACGTTTAAACTAATTCGCTCTACAAAGAACAAATGGAATCTCCTCGGACGGACTCAAAATCCCTTGAGACATCCAAAATCCTTGTAAACTCTCTCTCTCTCCCTCTCTCTCTCTCTCTCTCACTCTCTCTTCTCTCTCTCTCTCTCTAACCTATGGATTTTTTCCTTGTTATTACCCACCCTTTGATTGTCTTACAATTCCATTCCAGTGTTCTTCGCCCTTTGTCTCCACAGCTTCCCCTGCTTCAGACCGCTGGGCTCCTTCCTGTCTTTTCTTTCCTCTTCTTTTTCCTCTTTCTCTAAATGTTCTGGGACATTCCTCATCGTCGGGACATATATTTCCACCCTTTTTCTTGCCCCTCATCTTTTCTCTCTGTCTGCGGGTCACACGTTGGGATATCTCTTGTTAAAGTGACACAAATTGCCCCCTAAATCTTTTGCGTCTCCATTGTTAGCTGTCTGGAGTTATCCTTTAATCGCTTTTATGTCACTCTATACCATTATTATTTCATATAAGTATCTTCTTTAATGGCAGGTTGGAATTTTTGGATAATTTTATTTACAAGATATATTTTTTTTGTATCCATGTAAATATGTATGTTGATTTTTATGATCACATTTAAAGGTTTAAAAACCACTCATGAATGCTGTTGCAAGGGACAGTGACAATGCCCTAGCTAGCAGTACAAGGCCCTAGAGAGCTGATCATATATGTATGTATGTATGTATGTATGTATGTATATATATATTTATATATATATAGTTATATATATATTATATATATATATATATATATATATATATATATATATATACAGTATCTATCATAAAATCAGTGCCCTAGCTCCTCTCCACCCAAGCTAGGACCAGGGAGGACCAGTCAGTGGCGGGTGATAACTCAGCAGATAGACTTCGAAACTCGAACCCTAGTCGTCAGATCGCCAGGCACAGAAGTTTCTAATAGGGTATCAGAACCCTAAAATGTATACAAATCATAGCCAGGCACAGACGTTTCTGATAGACTATCAGAACCCTAAAATGTGTACAGATCATATACAGTAGTTTATCCCTCTTCAAATAAGAGAAAGTTGGGAATTTCTGTGACCAACAAAACCTGTTTTTAAAGGCTAGTTTAATCCAATTCAGGGCTCCTCTTCATGTTCAAGCTGATCCTGGAAATCAAACCTCATTTGTTATTCATCATGGTGTACAAGTTTTCAACCATACCAAGGAACACATTTTAAACAAGAACATATATGTTAGTATTTATTTGGGGGACCGATTTCTTGATTCTCACATTTGGCTGCTGTCAAACGTTTAGATAAAAGACATCATAATCTTGTATAAATCTTAAAACTTGTTTTTATTTCTGCTTTTTACCTAAGGTAAGATGCTCCAAAATGTTTCGCAGATAAGTACGAGAAATCTTTTTGCAAGGCTTTTAAGCCTCATGAAAATTGTAATAACCTTCTGCCAGCCTGAAGAAGAGATATCAAGAAGCAATGATAAGCTCCAAACTTATTTCCCATTTAGGGAAGAATAATGAGATACGTAATCGGGAAAAAAATAGTTGATCAATATTTAGGGTTGTGGTGGCCTGTTAGTATCGTCCTTGCATGTGATCGCTGGACTGGGGTTCGAGCCTGTTCAAACTCGTTAGTTCCTTTGGTCGCGGCAACCTCGCCATCCTTTTGAGCTAGAGGGGGTGGGGGAAATTTCGAGGAGCCCCATAGGTCTATCTGCTAAGTCATCAGTGGTCCATTGTCTGTTCCTTCTTGGTCTTAGCATGGTTGGAGAGGGCATTGGAACTGCTGATGATATGTACATAAGGTCTGTCTCTTGTGCATTGTCCTGCTAAATAGGGCAATGTTCAGTGTCCCTTGCATTGCCATTTATAAGTTGTCTTTAAACCTTAAACATTACAGTAAACTCTGATACAATCTAGTTACTGGTTAGTAATTCAGCACACAGGAACAAACGATTAACCTATGTATGTATATAAAAATAATATGAGAGGAAAGTAGAAGAATAAGATGGATTCAAGAAGAAAAGGCGAACTTAACTTTAGACCCAGTGAATAGGTGATTACAAAGGAAAGTAAAAGGAAAGAGAAAAGGGGGCCAATAAGCAAATGGATCTCTTAATAAAAGATGCAAATGAAGAGAGGCCCTTTAAGTAAATGCATTTCTGGATCGATGAAGTGAGCGTTTTGAAGATTCGCTGCATGAGGACGATAGAATCGAGGCTGGGTGAAGCGAGAGAAGAGAATTGTTAGCGTTAGCTAAAGTTTTTATAGTTAACATAGGAAATATTTATTTTAATGTTGTTACTGTTCTTAACAGTATTTTTATTTTTCCTGTTTCCTTTTCTCACTGGGCTATTTACCCTGTTGGGGCCCCTGGGGCTTATAGTATCCTGCTTTTCCATCTAGGGTTGTAGCTTAGCAAGTAATAATGATAATAATAATGATGATGATGATGATGATGGAGAATTCTTTTGGAGATTGAGTGTAGAGGACAAAAGAAACAAGGAAACACGACTTAGACGTTAAAGGACCCAGTGAATGGGATTATCATCCTTTGGAGGTGATTGTAGAGGACAAACGAAATGCACCTTGGAGGTTATAGGCATTAGTTAAAGGAATTATAATCCTTTGGAGGTGATTGTAGAGGACAAACGAAATGCACCTTGGAGGTTATAGGCATTACTTAAAGGAATTATAATCCTTTGGAGGTGATTGTAGAGGACAAACGAAATGCGCCTTGGAGGTTGTAGGCATTAGTTAAAGGAATTATAATCCTTTGGAGGTGATTGTAGAGGACAAACGAAATGCACCTTGGAGGTTGTAGGCATTAGTTAAAGGAATTATAATCCTTTGGAGGGTATTATAGAGGACAAACGAAATGCACCTTGGAGGTTATAGGCATTAGTTAAAGGAATTATATCCTTTTGGAGGCGATTTGTAGAGGACAAACGAATGCACCTTTGAGGTTATAGGGGGCATTAGTTAATGGCATATAATTGAGTAGGCTGTTTCATGGTTTGTTATAATTTTAATTTTAAGGATTGCAAAGTTATGGTGATCGTTGAACTTACATAAAAGACGTTGACGTAGAAATTGTTATCGGTTGAGGAAATAGTAATGTTATTCATTTAAAGTATATAGCTCAATATATTTGAAATATAATAATATATTTTACCAAATGACGGGCCTTATATTATTTTTCGTTTTCATCAAGCTACCAATGAGAAAACATTTTGCCGTGTGAAGAAATTTGCATGTTCTACTGGATGTATAGTTGCACACCCTGACTGTGCGGCGAGTTCCTTCATGTAGCCCAGTCCACCACCTCATCTAACTTCTCCAGACACTATCTGTTCGGCTACTCGCCGCGTAGTAAGGATAGGACAGGTGTACTACCTCTGAGCGAGATGTGTCAGGAATTCTTGTATCCAACTGTACATACCTCGAGGATCCCTTCTTCTGAAATCCTTTTCCTCTGCTTTTCCTTTTTCTTTTTAACATATGATTTTATTGGGAGGACGTTAATTTTATGAACCGACTCGATATTGTGCGTATCCAAAATACATAATGTTTATGAAACTACGTCCAATAAAAGGCCCCATTTACTTTGCAACGCTAATCGAACTTTGTAGAAATTTATTCATATTTTCTAATTGGGGTAATAAGTTTGAAGAGTCGGATAGATGAAAAATTGTATTATATATATATATATATATATATGAATTATATTATATATATATATATATATATACACTTGTATATACACACATATATATATGTATATATATGTATATATATATATATATATATGTGTGTGTATGTATATATGTATGTGTGTGTGTGTCGTTTTGGGTGTGTGGGAATTATGCGGTTCTGTTGATAAAAAGAATAATGGTGATAATGAAATTTGTAGAGGAAAGGGGCCTTGGCACCCTATGAGTATACACGGAGAGAGAGAGAGAGAGAGAGAGAGAGAGAGAGAGAGAGAGGCTCTGAAAAGAATTATGATTTTAGGGTCTTTGGAGGTGATGTTTCTGGAATACTGCCAAAAGATGTTCCTTCGATTTTAGTAGGAATTTGATGTTCCTTTCGCTAACTTGATCCCACCCCTTGTGTGTTCAAAGGAAAAGTGACTGAAAAGATATGAATGTATAAAATTTTTTTTAACTGGAAAGATATGAATGTATAAAATTGTTTAACTGAAAAGATATGGATGTATAAAATTGTTTAACTGAAAAGATATGGATGTATAAAATTGTTTAACTGAAAAGATATGGATATATAAAATTGTTTAAATGGAAAGATATGAATGTATAAAATTGTTTAATTGGAAAGATATGAATGTATAAAATTGTTTAATTGAAAAGATATGAATGTATAAAATTGTTCAACTGAAAAGATATGTGTATAAAATTGTTTAACTGGAAAGATATGGATGTATAAAATTGTTTAACTGAAAAGATATGAATGTATAAAATTGTTTAAATGGAAAGGTATGGATGTATAAAATTGTTTAAACTGAAAAGATAGGAATGTATAAAATTGTTTAAGATCTTAAGAGAGGAATAAAAGCTTATGCTTTTTAGCGTGGCAGAGTTTATGGTCATTTTTTATGGTCTGGTTTCTCTCTCTCTCTCTCTCTCTCTCTCTCTCTCTCACTACATTTTGTTTAACCAAGGAAGCTCATATTTAGATTTGATTTTAAATTCTCTCTCTCTCTCTCTCTCTCTCTCTCTCTCTCTCTCTCCATTTTTTTTAGCCAAGGAGGCTTATGTTTGCATTTACTTTTCAATCCCCCCTCTCTCTCTCTCTCTCTCTCTCTCTCTCTCTCTCCAATTTTGCTTAGCAATGGAGACTTATGTATGGATTTAGTCTTCTATCTCTCTCTCTCTCTCTCTCTCTCTCTCTCTATATATATATATATATATATACAATTTTGTCTAGCCATAGAGGCTTATATTAGGATTTAATTTCCAATTCTCTCTCTCTCTCTCTCTCTCTCTCTCTCAGACAATTATCTTTATACCTCGTAGCATCTGCAGTTTAGATGGCAAATTAGATATTACCAGGAATGAACTCCCTCTTTTAATATAGAGCTGAACTTTAATAATAATTTATTACCTAATATGTATTGTATGTAAAAGGCGAGGCACATGGCCACATTTTACGGTATTTGAGGGTGATTTTGTTTTTCTTTCACGGTTTTTGAGCTGATTTTGTTTTCACGGTTTTTGAGCTGATTTTGTTTTCCTTTCATGGTTTTTGAGTTGATTTTCTTTTCCTTTCACGGATTTTGAGCTGATTTTCTTTTCCTTTCACATATTTTGAGCTGATTTTGTTTTTCATTCAGGGTTTTTGAACTGATTTTGTTTATCTTTCACGGTTTTTTTAGCTGATTTTCTTTCCATTACACTATTTATATGCTGAATTTGTTTTCCTTTCACGGTTTCTAACCTGATTTTCTTTTCACTATTATGTTGATTTTGTGTTCTTTTCACGGTTTTTAAGTTTATTTTTCTTTTCATTTCACTGTTTTTAAGCTGATTTAGTTTTCCTTTCATGGTTTTTGAGCTCATTTTCTTTTCACTATTTTTATGCTTATTTTTTTTCTCGCTTTTTAAGCTTATTTTCTTTTCATTTCACAATTTTTAAGCTTTCCTCTCATGGTTTTTTAGGTAATTTTATTTTATTTGTTGGGGCATCTGGCTTGGGTCGCAAGAGGATTAAGACCGTAATTTGCATACCGAACATTTTTATACCCACGAGTAAAATTGCGCGTAAATATTGGATTCTTGAAATGGCTCGATTTCGCGCGTCATATACCACTGATGAAGATAGAACCAAAACTCCAATTACATTTTGGCTTCATGATGCTTTTATATATCTTTTATTCATGTGTAGTTTTACTTGCGTATTCTTTATCAGCATTCTTAGATTTGTGTTTTTTTTTTCTTTCGTACTGTCGTTGGCCATTCCAAGTAGGACCCTGGTTGATATACAGTATCAGGAATCAATCGATTTCTCTCTCTCTCTCTCTCTCTCCTCTCTCTCTCTCTCTCTCTATATATATATATATATATATAAACTATATGTAATGTATGTTTATACACTAACATATATATTTACACACACCCATATAATTACATATATATATATATATATATATATATACATATATCTAAATTAATTTACAGCATATATATACAGTATGTACAGGACTCGCTCGCTCTCTCTCTCTCTCTCTCTCCTCTCTCTCTCTCTCTCTCATTAAATGTTTATCACGTCAAACTTTTAGTGAAAAAGAAGTGAATCTTCTTTTTTTTCACTAGTTTATTACCAATGAATTGTGAAAAATTGGGAAATAGTTAAATGATACTAAATTATTACTGGCCCATTAATATTTTATGTACCTACCCCCAATCTTGCTATTAATTGATGAATCCCCTCTGATATATTGTAGACAAATATTTTGCTGCATAGCTATAGTATACCAAAATGTCTGTAAAGAGTATACTATATATATATATATATATATATATAATATATATATATATATATATATATATTCCTTGTCATGCTCCTCTGGGAGAGGGAGTAGTCATACCCTGGTGCGAAGGGGTACCCGGAGAGGTGCACCTCGGAAACCACACACTCCCATAAATTGCCGAGGACAGCAGGTTGTAGTTAGGATAGTGGGGGGGGGGGGGTTGGAATGGTTGAATTTGTGCGTGTGTGTGCATATTTGGTTTAGGGAGACCTATGATATTTCTTGTCTTTTGTCCTAAATTAATACAATTACTGTACATCCACATCACTACCTGTTCTACGCAACTGAAAGTTTTCCTGGCACTGGCGCCCTTCTAGAAAGTTCTCCTGGCACTGGATCCCTCCTGGAAAGTTCTCCTGGCATTGGCGCCCATCTGGAAAGTTCTACTGGCAATGGAGCCCTCTTGGAAAGTTCTCCTGGCACTGGAACCCTCCTGGAAAGTTGTTCTGGCAATGGAGCCCTCCTGGAAAGTTCTCATGGCACTGGAGCCCTCCTGAAAAGTTCTTCTGGCATTGGAGCCCTCCTGGAAAGTTCTCCTGGCACTGGAGCCCTCCTGGAAAGTTCTAGTGGCACTGGCGCCCTTCTGGAAAGTTCTCATGGCACTGGAGCCCTCCTGAAAAGTTCTTCTGGCATTGGAGCCCTCCTGGAAAGTTCTCCTGGCACTGGAGCCCTCCTGGAAAGTTCTAGTGGCACTGGCGCCCTTCTGGAAAGTTCTCATGGCACTGGAGCCCTCCTGGAAAGTTTTCCTGGCCATGGACCTCTACTGGAAAGTTTTCTTGGCATTGAAGCCCTCCTGGAATGTTTTACTGGCTCTGGAGCCCTCCTGGAAAGTTTTCTTGGGCCTGGACCCCTACTGGAAGGTTTTCCTGGTATTGAAGCCCTCCTGGAAAGTTCTCCTGGCACGGGAGCCCTTTTGGAAAGTTCTCCTGGCACTGGAGCCCTCCTGGAAAGGTGTCCTGTCACTAGAACACTTCTGGAGAGTTCTCCGGATTTTGGATCCCTCCTGGAAAGTTCTCCTGGCACTGAAGCCCTCATGGAAAGTTCTCCTGGCACTGGTGCCCTTCTGGAAGGTTTTACTGGAACTGAAGCCCTCCTGGAAGGTTCTCCTGGAACGGGGGCCCTCCTGGAAGTTTCTCCAGCACTGGAGCACTCCTGGAAAGTTCTTCTGGAGCTGGAGCCCTCCTGGAAAGTTCTCCTCTCAGCAACTCAGTTGATTAGGGTCAAGTGAAGCAATATGTTGCCACACAAATGCAACTTCAAAGATTTGAAACCTGCAAAGCGCTTTAATTAACTTCGTAAAAAATTGGATGATATTGTCAGTCTTCAAGCAGATGATACTGAAGCTGAAGAATCAATAGAACATTTCGTGTTCATTTGTAATGCAATTTTCGTTCTTTGATGATATGAAATATTCATGCGTAGTGTTTACGTAAAGCATTATGCAATGAATAATAAATATCTCAAATGAATTAATATTTCTTGAGTGTACTTTTCAGTATGAATCTCTCGACTTTTTCAAATTAAATTCCATATTGGATTTCAGGGAACTATCAAACATATTTTTTACTGGGGAAAAATATAAATAAAATGATTGAACAGAGAGAGAGAGAGAGAGAGAGGAGAGAGAGAGAGAGAGAGAATCTGAAGAATGCTGAAAGGTCAAATAGATTAAATTGACATTCAGGAAGCTTTGACCAAAAGGTAGTATTGTCCAGGATAATTTAATGGATATGCCAACCCAATTAAACTTTTTGTTTTTCAAACATTTGGTAACGTTTTATTATTATTATTATTATTATTATTATTATTATTATTATTATTATTATTATTATTATTATTACATGCTAAGCTACAACCCTAGTTGGAGAAGCGGGATGCTATAAGTCTAAGGGCTCAAACAGGGGAAAATAGCCCAGTGATGAAAGGAAATAAGGAAAAACTACAAGAAAAATCTAAGAACAATAATAACATTAAAATAAATCCCTCATATATAAAATATAAACACTTAGAAATAACAAGAGGATAAAAGCTTCAAAATAACAAGAGGAGGAGAAACAAGATAGAATAGTGTGCTCGAGTGTACCCT
>NC_090732.1:3712576-3723749 GCF_036898095.1 Palaemon carinicauda | reverse complement strand
CGCTGCGAGTCAGTGCAAATGCGCCTCATTAAAAAAACTGAGTATAGTACATGTGGGATTGCATAAATGAACCTGTGTGAAGGTGTGTGTGTCCTTGTGTTTGTGTGTATTATCTAGCTTTTTATCTAATAGAATTTATAAATTTGATTGATTGATTTGAAGTTTTCTGGCATCCCGACATCGAAGGTCATTGACGTCGTTATGAATATAAGGACCCTAAGAATTTGATGACCCTAAGAATTTTATGAATTTGATGACCCTAAGAATTTTATGAATTTAATGACCATAAAAATTTTATAATTTGATGGACCCTAAGAATTTTATGAATTTGATGACCCTAAGAATTTTATGAATTTAATGACCATAAAAATTTTATTAATTTGATGACCCTAAGAATTTTATGAATTTGATGACCCTAAGAATTTTATGAATTTGATGACCCTAAGAATTTTATTAATTTGATGACTCTAACTGAAATTTATGAATTTGATGACTATAGAAATTTATTAATTTTGATGACCCTAACAGAATTGTATGAATGTGGTGACCTAAGAAATTTATTAGTTTGATGACCCTAACAGAAATTTATGAATTGATGACCCCAATAATTTTATGAGTGAAATTGATAACACTACAGAATTTATGAATTTGAGGACCCAAACAGAATTCTATGAATTCGAGGACCTAAGAATTTTATGAATGTAATGACCGTAAGAATTTAATGAATTTAATGACCATAAAAATTTTATGAATTTGAGGACCTAAGAATTTTATGAATGTAATGACCGTAAGAATTTAATGAATTTAATGACCATAAGAATTTTATGAATTTGAGGACCCTAAGAATTTTATGAATTTGATGACAATAAGAATTTTATGAATTTAATGACCATAAGAATTTAATGATTTAATGACCATAAGAATTTTATGAATTTGAGGACCCAAACAGAATTTTATGAATATTGAAGTCCCCTACACAAAATGTTATGAATTTGAGGACCCAAACAAAATTTTATGAATTTGATGACCCCAAGAATTTATTGATTTAATGACCCTAACAGAAATTTTTGAATTTGATGTCCCTAATAATTTTATGAATGAAATTGATGACACACAGAATTTTATGAATTTGGTGACCCTAGCACAATTTTAAAGTCCCGAACAGAATGTATGAATTTGAGGACCCAAACAGAATTTTATGAATTTGAGGACCCTAAGAAATTTTATGAATTTATGACCATAAGAATTTCATGACTTTAATGACCATAAGAATTTTATGAATTTGAGGACCCTAAGAATTTTATGAATTTGATGACCTTAAGAATTTTATGAATTTGATGACTTAAGAATTTTATGACTTTAATGACCATAAGAATTTAATAAATTTAATGACCATAAGAATTTTATGATTTGATGACCCAAACAGAATTTTATGAATATGAAGTCCCTAACAGAATGTTATGAAATTTTGAGGACCCAAACAAAATTTTTATGAATTTGATGACCCTAAGAATATTATGAATTTAATGACCATAAGAATTTAATGACCTAAGAATTTTATGAATTTGATGGCCCTAAGAAATTTATAAATTTGATTACCATAACAGAATTTTTTTTTAATTTGATGACTCAAACAGAATTTTATGATTTGATGACCTAAGAATGTTATGAACTTGAGGAACCTTAGAATTTTATGATTTCGTGACTTGAGAATTTTAAGAATTTGAGAACTCCAAAACAAGATTGGATAGGGAAAATCATGCATTTTCCTTGCATACTACTACAGCTCTGGACATGAAAAATGCATTGAGTTTTGGTAGTATCAATCGAAATTAGGGTTTTTCATTGTCATTCTATTTTGATTGATAACGAAATTCATGTATATAGTATCAAACTATACTTATGAATGGTGTGTGAAGCAGGGCACTCATGTGTCTTATGTATGCTACAGATTTGTATGAAATAGTTTGACATTCCAAGCATACACTGTTAAAAAAACCGTAAAAAAACCGTAATTTTAAATGGAAATTCTCCTTAACATATACTGTTCTCAACCGCATTTCAGTAAAATACAGGCGACCGTAATTTTTACCTTAGTTATTATCTTTTACGGGATGGTAACTGTAATATCACTCCTTAAGGTCAATATAGTTGCTTTTCAAACGGTAAATACCTGCTACATTTATTCTGGGATCTTGGCCGTTTTTTACGGCAAATTTTTAACAGTGTACATAAATATTCCCGTTTCCTTTCCTATAACTTTTAGTTTGTTTGTTGCTTCGGCTAATATTTGAGGATATTGCTGTTGAACACTTCAACACCTAAAAACAGACACTTCACACGTCTCGAACTGTCGACCTACCACGCCAGAACTCCTCGCTGTGGGAGGAAGGACGCTGGTGACTGGTACAACGCATGAACATACGCTACCGGGGTTTAAGCGATGTCAGGCAGGGCAGCCGATCGGGGCTACGGTCTACCCAAAGCAAGTCCTTCAATAAGAAGCAACCGTGCTTACCCCCATACACATGGGAGAAAAGGGCGTAATAGAAGAAGTTATAGATTGTTGCAAAGCAAATAGTAAAAGGAAGATGAGATTTTGTAATAGGGTTGTGGTGGCTGGTGTGGTAACGTCCCTGACTGGTGAACGCCAGACTGGGGTTCGAGTCTCGATCAAACTAAAGTTTCTTTGGTCGCTGCAACCTCACCATCCGTGTGAGCTAAGGATTGGGGGTTGAGGGAGCCTATAAGTCTATCAGCAGCCATTGCCTAGCCCTCCTTGGTCCTAGCTTGGATGGAGTGGGGGCCTGGGCTCTGAATATATATATATATATATATGTGTGTGTGTGTGTATGTATGTATGTGTGTATATATATATATATATATACAGTATCTATATATATGTATATATATATGGTCAGTATATATATATTATATATATATATATTTATATATATATATATATATATTTATATATATATATATATAATATATATATATACAGTATCTATATATATGCACTATATATATATATGTATATATATATGGTCAGTATATATATATATATAACATACATACATACATATATATATATATATATATATTATATATATATATATATATATATGGTCAGTCTCTAGGGCATTGTCCTGCTCAGTAACACACGAAATATCTCTTCCGGTCAATTGGATGACGTTAAAGTCGATATTGGCATCAATTGAGAGACGGAATAGCCTCTATGGGTGAATTAATTACAGACCTTGAGGCTTATGGATCTAGTTAGGCGAAATCTTTGATTCATTGTGCGTGTCGCTTAGAGGGCAGTTGGGGTACGAACGTAAATTTATTTATTTAGATTTTTTCCCTGGGATATGAACGTAAATTTTGTTTTTCCCTGCGATACGAACGTAAATTTATTTTCTTTTTTCCTGGGATACGAACGTAAATTATTTTTTTCACCCTGGGATACGAATGTAAATTTTTTTTTAGTTTAGATTTTCCTTGGGATTAACGTTTGATTTTAGGATTAACTTTTTTGCGATTTATTCATTTTCACGATGAATGTTTTTTTTATGGGTAGCGTTACAGACACCATGACGGACAGGCGTTGGAATACTTGCTACTGTTGGTTGACTGATGACAAGATGCTAAAATAGATTATTTAAAAATTTTATTTACACACAATATATGTATATATATATATATATATATATATACATACATACATACATGATATATATAATATAATGATGATAATTTTATCACTGACACTTGTGATTTAGATATTTTCCAAATAAGCCACAACTATCCTTCAATATTTATCATTTATACACAATTTTCAAGATATAAATAATCCTTGTGAAAGTGAAAACTAAGATCAATTATGATTTTATTTAAGTAATGTAATAATTCTTTTCTTTTTTTTGTATTCGGTTTGGTTAGAAATTGCTGTATTATTTATTTTTTATTTGTTTTTAGATGTAATCTGACACTTCGGGATCTCTCTCTCTCTCTCTCTCTCTCTCTCTCTCTCTCTCGCTCTCGCAGTATTCATCAAATCAGTCAATTCATTAAGGACACTAATGTTTTTGTCAATATTCGTTTGTGTTTTACACATGTGTTTGTGTCCAATTCATTGCGAGAATGAATTGTTTAAATGAATTGTGACAATGAGTAGTGGAAATAAGTAGTGAAAATGAAGTAGGAAAATGAATTGTAAAAATTAATTGTGAAATGAAGTAGGAAAATGAATTGTAAAAATTAATTGTGAAAATGAATTGTGTATATGAATTGGAAAATTAATTGTGAATATGAATTATGAAAATCATCTGTGAAAAACAAAATTGTAAAAATTGTGAAAAAGAATTATGAAAATTAATTGTGTAAATAGAATTGTAAAAATTGATTGTGAAAATGAATTATGAGATAGAATTGTGGAAATGAATTGTGAAAATGAATTGCTAAAATGAATTGTGAAAATGAATTGTGAAAATGAATTATGAAATGAATTGTGAAAATGAATTGCGCAAATGAATCATGAAAATTAATTGCGGAAATTAATCATGAAAATGAATTGTGAAACCTTAACTGTACGTTCTCCTCGCATGCATATTTTAGGCTTGACATTCCATGCTACATTTGTTTATTTTAGAACCATTTTAGCTTTTATTTCTCGTTTCCTTTTGTTATAATTTACTCTGTTTGATTCGGAGAGTAAACTTACTTTGTAGTACGTAATATTTCGTTGTAATTTAACGAATTACGGTAATTATTTGTTAATAATTTTTCCCCCTGTAATTAGTTTATTGACGTAACCCATTATAGTTTTGTTTTCCTTTCATAGATTGGTTTTTAATATTTTAGTTAAATTCTGTAGATATTTTTCTTTTCAGTGTCTAAATCAGCCATACAGGTAAAATTTATTTCTTATTCCTGTTATAATTTACCTTTATTTTTTGTATTGTTTAATATTTTCCAATGTACTTAAACCGGATGGTTTGATAGTTTGAAGAAATTTTCTTTTCTATGAGTGTAGTTTTCAGAGTTTATTGATCTCTCTCTCTCTCTCCTCTCTCTCTCTCCTCTCTCTCTCACTCTCTCTCTCTCAGTTTTAGTATCATTCTGAAATTACTAAAACCACGGCTTTCAAGTCCATAAATTACTATACTCAATTTTTTTTAATGAGGTGCATTTGTACTGACTTGCAGGGGTGCCCTTTTAGCTCGGAATAGTTTCCTACTAGCTGATTGGTTGGACAAGATAATTCTAACCAATCAGATAGCAGGAAACTTATCCGAGCTAAAAGGGCACCCGTGCGAGTCAGTGCAAATGCGTCCTCATTAAAGAAAATTGAGTATAGTTGACTTTCAGTTGTTTTTCGCCGATTTTGGAGATTATTTTTATGCTTTATTTTCTTTAATACATAAATGTGATATGTTAACGCACTCGCAGTAAATGACCTTTTCATAATTTTTAATATTCAAATTAAATCATATGGAGATCAATATTTTTTTTTTTTTTTACGTCGGCTTTAAAACAATCTCGTCAATCGATCGTGTTGAGCAGGATTTACACGGTCGAACGTGGTTCGACAGAACAAGTGTTTGAAGTGATGTTCGAACGTTTGAACGGGGTATTTGGTTGTCGAACACGTTCGTCGAACGGTTCGAAGAAAATCTGCTATCCCCTGACTCATGTGGGCGGGGCTTCATTGTCCACAAACCTTATGCATTTATGGCTGACTCCACCTCATCTAGCCGTTCGACACCGGGTTTGAGAACCAGGTTCGACAACCTGGTTCGACGAACCGTTCGACCGTGTAAATTCCGCCTTAAAGAGAGTAGTAGTATTAAGCTGGGTAGGTATCCTTCCTTCGTAAATTTGTAAATTTAACCACATTGCATTTTCCTTTTTATAAATATGGATTGATATGTGATTGTATATTACTTTTATCTGTGATAACTTAGTCAAGTCTCCTGTAATTCCATTCATTAAAAGGCGGGTTTACACGGTCGAACGTGGTTCGACAGGACATTATTTGGTTGTCGAACGGTTTGAAGAAAGTCTGTTCTAGCCAGACTTTGTGGGTGGAGCTCTATTGTCACAAAAATCATACATTTGTGACTGACTCTACCTCTTCAAACTGTTTGACAAACAGGTTCGACAACCGAGTATGACAACCAGGTTCGACAACCAGGTTCGACTGTGTAAACCCCGCTCGACTCACTAGTATTATTTTCCATAAGATGTCACACCATTTCCAATTTTTTTCTTTAATTTGATTTAATAATTCTATTAACCTTCTAGAGTATTTTTCCCTCCCACTCCTTGATTCTAGGCCGACTCTAATGGTGAGAAAATTGATGGTGAAACCGATGATGAGGCCCTCTCCACTGATGATGAGCTGGAAGTGAGTTCAATGAAAAAAACATTCCATTGAGCTTTCTGGCTATTTGCATTCAGAGGTGAAAGGGCTTTGCCAGAAACTCTCTCTCTTATTCCCTTTCTCAGCCAGTCTATAGATCTCTCTCTCTCTCTCTTTCTCCTCCTCTCTCTCCTCTTTCTCTCTCTCTCTCTCTCTCTCTCTCTCTCTCTCTCTCTCTCATCTCTACACTGCATCCAGTTTCTTTTTCTATCTCATTATCTCTCTCATTGTTATCATCTCACTGCCTTCAGTTCCTCTCTCTCTCTCTCTCTCTCTCTCTCTCTCTCTCTCTCTCTGTAATTATCACCTCCACACTGCATCCATTTTTTTCTATCATTATCTCTCTCATTGTTATCATCCCACACTGCATCCAATTCCTCTCTCTCTCTCTCTCTCTCTCTCTCTCTCATACTGCTTCCAGTTCCCCTCTCTCTCTCTCATACTGCTTCCAGTTCCTCTCTCTCTCTCTCTCTCTCTCTCTCTCTCTGTCATTATCATCTCTACACTGCATCCAGTTTCTTTTTCTATCTCATTATCTCTCTCATTGTTATCATCTCACTGCCTTCAGTTCCTCTCTCTCTCTCTCTCTCTCTCTCTCTCTCTCTATGTAATTATCACCTCCACATGCATCCATTTTTTTTCTATCATTATCTCTCTCATTGTTATCATCCCCACACAGCATCCAGTTCCTCTCTCTCTCTCTCTCTCCTCTCTCTCTCTCTCTCTTTCTCTCTCTCTCTCTCTCTCTCTCTATAAATTATCATCTCCACACTGCATCCATTTTTTCTATCTCATCTCTCTCATTTTTATCATCTCCACATTGCCTTAGTCCCTCTCTCTCTCTCTCTCTCTCTCTCTCTCTCTCATACTGCTACCAGTTCCTCTCTCTCTCTCATACTGCTTCCAGTTCCTCTCTCTCTCTCTCTCTCTCTCTCTCTCTGTCATTATCATCTCTACACTGCATCCAGTTTCTTTTTCTATCTCATTATCTCTCTCATTGTTATCATCTCCTCACTGCCTTCAGTTCCTCTCTCTCTCTCTCTCTCTCTCTCTCTCTCTCTCGTTATTATCATCTCCATACTGCATCCAGTTTCTTTTTTTCTCTTTATCTCTCTATAATTATCATCATCTCCATATAGCCTTCTCTCTCTCTCTCTCTCTCTCTCTCATCTCTGATTTTCATCATCTCCATACTGCTCTCTCTCTCTCTCTCTCTCGTCTCTCTCTCTCTCTCATCTTCCCTAAGCTGGTCGTTGTAGATACCTTCTTGATTAGCTTGAAATTAGTAGATGGTTGTAGACTGCTGGTGTTATCCTCCCTCGGGTTTTTAATTTTTTTTACACCTTTTTTGTTTTTGTTTTCAATTCCCAGCACGAGATTAAATCCGGTGGCGGTGTTTGTAGAGACACGAAAACAAAATCACACGGGAAACCATGAAGATCATACGGGTTCTTAACGAATTTGTTGATAAAATCACTTTAGTTGAAATGGCAGTTTCGATGTAGGGAGGATATTGGTGATGGGTAAAAATGTTGGTCTGGATTTTTGTAAGATTCTGTCGTTTTCAGTGGTAAGTTACAATTGCATCCTATTTTAATTATGGTTTTTTTTCTAGTCCATGGAAGCTGGGGAATACATTCTAAATGGTTTTTGTGTATTTTGAAGTTAAGTTTGAACATTTAAAAGGGTATATTTTGAAAACAATCTTGCTGACATCAACGGTATCACAGGGAAAAAGGTGAATGTTATATTTGCTTCGAATTTTCATGAAGTAAATCGCGTAAGTTTTTCGGTAATGGTTTTGGGTATGGATAAATTGTGTAAATAACTCAAAATTTTCCTAAAATTATCAATTTGTAACATAGTAATTTGATAATAATTGGTGAAGGTGATCATACTAAAATTATCTGCATTGTTATTGTCATACATAAATTGGGTTTTTTCTGTTGTATACATTGTACTTAGTATATAAGAGGGAAAAATGTAGAGCATAAATTTATTGATCATTATAGTTTATAGATGGTCTTAAGTCTTGATGCTAAAAAGTCTTTATAGGCATAGCTTTGGAGATTATAGTAAGACTCGTGATTGGGAAAAATAAAGATTGCTGCTTCCTTACCTCCTCAATATATCATATTTTCTTCTTATTAAACCAAGAATATGATTGGGTTTTAATTTTTTATCCCAGCTAAGATTTTGTCAAGAGAGACTGTCCCGGCTAGGGACATGCCGTCTTTCTTCCTGTGCTTTGGTCTAGCTACTGTAGGTGCATATATTCGCGTCTTTCTGAACTCTATAGAAGAAAAAAAAAAAAGGAAATAGTTTATATGGATTGGTGGATTCTAGTAGTGCTGTAATAGTAGCCGCTAATCCTAAGTATACTCGATTTTTTTTTATGAGGCGCATTTGCACGGACTCACAGGAGTTGCCCTTTTAGCTCGGAAAAAGTTTCCTGCTAGCTGATTGGTTAGATGAGATAATTCTAACCAATTAGCTAGTAGGAAACTTTTCCGAGCTAAAATGGCACCCTTGCGAGGCAGCTCAAATGCTCCTCATTTAAAAAAAAAAATGAGTATAGGTTCTCAGTTATCCTGGTACAAACTTTGGTGGTGTGCTTCAAGGACAAGGGTTTGAGCACTTATACAAAATGTGTAGATATCGTAAGCAGTAGGCTTGTCATTAGATTTTAGTGAATAAATGAAAGATCAGGGCTATTAGCGTTGAGCGGTAGTAGGCACTCTTGTATTTTCACTTGTGAAGTGTTATATTCTCGAATTGTTCTCTGGTGAAGTGAATGAAGCCGTTAAAGATGAATAAGGTGGAAGCAACACTATCAATGGTTCTTGAGTAATAATTTCTTTTGTATAATTGATCACGTAACGAGTTGCTGGCTGCATGGTGAATGATGAATACAATTAATCCCCTATTTTACTGCTAAATACATGAATGTATGAATAATAAGTACTCAGTCGCAATTAAGAAAATTTATTTATTCGATAAAGGAAATAAATTTATAATTTTTGCATATTTAAATCAGAGCTAGTAGATATTTATCAAGATAGAAAAAAAAAATATTGAAGAAAAATATGCTAAAAAGATTTTCTGATGTATTAAAAAATCCGATCATAATTGGCTTGGATTTCATCATCAAAATTCGAATTTTTATAGATGTTTGTTCATACCGAAAGAAAATGTTTTAAAGTCTTGCTATTAATTAATCATGCAGTGCCTTATCATAATTAATATTTTGGTAATTTTAATATATATATTTTTATTATAATTTTGCCTTTAGATATATATATTTTCACGACGTTTAATAATCACAGTACACAGTGATTCAGGCCGTGAACAATAATATACATTAATATTGTTTTTATAATTTTACCTGT
The DNA here is from genome assembly GCF_036898095.1 of Palaemon carinicauda. Lineage (NCBI taxonomy): Eukaryota > Metazoa > Arthropoda > Malacostraca > Decapoda > Palaemonidae > Palaemon > Palaemon carinicauda. The sequence goes on along the minus strand of NC_090732.1, from coordinate 3,713,936 downwards.
GGATATATATATATATATATATATACATATAATATATATATATGTATATGTATGTATGTATATTCATATGTAATATATATATATATATATTTGGTAATATATATATATATATATAATATGTATGTATGTATGTATGTATATTCATATGTATATTATATATATATATATAATATTTGGTATATGTATTTATATATATATATATATATATGTTATATATACAATATATATATATATATATATCACAGTACACATAATGATTCAGGCCATGAACAATAACATACATTAATATTGTTTTTATAATTTTGCCTTTGGATGTATATATTTACGACGTTTAATAATTCACAGTACACAGTGATTCAGGCTAAGAACAATTGTAAAGGTTTACCAGTATTATCTGTAATTATTACCAATAATTTCGGTGTCCGTTCGTTGAGAATGTAACTGATATGTGATTAATGCCATGGGTGGAATTAAACAGTAGTAATTGTTAGGTTTTGATTGCCGTGGTAACAATCTTCCATATGTGCCGTATGTAGCCTTATCCAGAAAAAGACTTTGTTTTTCCCCCTTTTTTAAATTTGTGTTTATTTAGTGGATTGGCAGTTGATAGCTTTTGTGGAAAAGTTCCATTATGACGTTATGTTGTAGTTAATTGTGTGTTAATTACCAATGTTAATTACCATCATCTTCGTCTTTTATAAGGACGAAGAGACTCGTGTGGACCCTCCAACCCTTGTAAAGAGACATTTGTAGTTACCCCATTCAGTTTTGCATGGGTGGCTCCATTTCGTGATTTTTTTCAACCTCCTGGACGTGTCCGGGTAAAATTTCGGTAGAGTCCCACCCAGCCTTTACCGCTTGCCAGTACATACGAGCTTGATTTTTTTTTTTTTTTTTTTTTTTTTTTTCAGGAGCGAAGCGAGTGCTAGGCAAATACCATTAGATTTCGGTAATATTTCGATAGTCTTATGGGTTTTTTTCTGCGCCGCGCGCTTGCTTCGCTCGCGGGAAAAAAAAAAAACTCAAGGAGTTCCTATTTACTGGCTAGAGGCAATGGCTAGGGTGGGACTCTACCGAAATATTACCCATGTCCGCGCACTGAAATTACGGAGGAAATGAAAACATAAATGAATAGTTGTAGTTGGATCAAAAGGATCTCTCATATCGAGAGTGGACGTTTCTCTCCTTAAATCCTTAAACCCCCCCCCCCCCACACCCCCAAGTCAACCCATTCTCTTCATATGCAATATTTCACTTACATTATCATCATCTCCATACTCTCTCTCTCTCTCTCTCTCTCTGTATATATATATATATATATATAATGATTATCATCTCCATACTGCCTCCACTTCCTCTC
>NC_090732.1:3690076-3710076 GCF_036898095.1 Palaemon carinicauda | reverse complement strand
TGTGTGAATATATTTGTGTATGTATATGTATATATATATATATATATATATTGTTTGTTTTGTGGATCTCTCTCTCTCTCTCTCTCTCTCTCTCTCTCTCTCTATATATATATATATATCCTATTGTTAGGATTGGAGAGGTAGTATTGGTGTCATTTTAGTTGTTCATTATTTCTCTAGTAGTTTATTTATTTCCTTATTTTCTTACCTCAATGGGTTATTTTTTCCTGTTGGACCCCCTGGTCACATAGCACCCTTTTTTTCCACCTAGTATGTTCATTACTTTTTTATTAATAATTATTCCTTATTTCCTTTTCTCATTGGCCTATTTTTCCCTGTTGGAGCCCTTGGACTTATAGCATCCCTCCTTTCCAGTAAGTAGGTAGTACGTTGGCCAGGGCACCAGCCATCCGTTGAGATACTACCGCTAGAGAGTTATGGAGTCCTTTGACTGGCCAGACAGTAGGCTACTACATTGGATCCTTCTCTCTGGTTACGGTTCACTTTCCCTTTGCCTACACATACTTCGAATAGTCTGGCCTATTCTTTACAGTTTCTTCTCTGTCCTCATACACCTGACAACAATGTGATTACCAAACAATTCTTCACCCAAGGGGTTGTATACTGCACTGAAATTGTTCAGTGCCCACTTTCCTCTTTGTAAGGGTAGAAGAGACTATGTTAAGCAGCTCTCCAAAATCAAACCATTGTTCTTCAGTCTTGGATAGTGCCATAACCTCTGCACCATGGTCTTCCACTGTCTTGGGTTAGAGTTCTCTTGCTTAAGGGTACGCTCGGGCACACTATTTTATCTCATTTCTCTTCTCCTTGTTTTGTTAAAGTTTTTGTTTTTTATATAGGAAATATTTATTTTGATGTTACTGTTCTTAAGATATTTTATTTTTCCTAGTTTCCTTTCCTCACTGGGCTATTTTCCCTGTTGGACCCTTTGGGCTTATAGCATCTTGCTTTTCCAATTAGGGTTGTAGCTTAGCAAGTAATAGTAATAATAATAATAGTATGTGTATTACTTCTCTGTTTTTAACTTGAGTTGAAAACAGAACCCGGATCATCAAATTAAGAAAAAACGACATATATGACTGGCAGAAGCAAGTGATTTAGTTGAGGTTACTGTCGTATGTCATTCAAGGCAAATTTCTTAAACGATTATTTTTAAGATTATTATTACTACTAAAGTTATAACGATTATTATTATTATTATTATTATTATTATTATTATTATTAGATAAGGCCCTTTGCGTCAATAGGCGCAGGAGAGAGAGGAGAGAGAGAGAGAGAGAGAGAGAGAGAGAGAGAGAATTATTATTAAGATTATTTAATTTGCTAAAATTATTCACATTCATTTTGAAGAATTTTAATAATAATGATAATTTCAATAATAATGACTTTTGATCATTATTATAATTTTAATATCATCATCATCATTCATTCATTCATTCATTCATTCATTCATTTTGGACCCCTAATATATCTGGTACCAGTCATATAAAAAATGGCGTTCTCAAATTGCAACATTTAAGAATACTTGCTATTTCTCATCGCAGGTGTTGTAATGTTCCAAGACCATCTGTCAGCATTTTCCTCTAGTGTAAATTTATTATTCTCTGAATAACTTGAGTCGAGCAAACTCTTCATAAAATATGATCATCCTCAGATGCATAGTTAGAGCGTAATAGTCTTGGAAAAGATGAGTTTAGTCATATTTTTGCCTTATTGCAATGGAGTCTCTCTCTCTCTCTCTCTCTCTCTCTCTCTCTCTCTCTCTCTCTCTCTCATATATATATATATATATATATATATATATATATATACATATATATATATATATATATATATATATATATATATATATATATATATATATATATACACATATATATATGTATATATATATATATATATATATATATATATATATATATATATAAGTGTATAAAATACTGTTAAAAAACCCCGTGATTTTAATCGGAAATTCTCCGTAAAATTATACTGTTCTCAGCCGTATTTCCGTAAAATACAGGCTACCGTAATTTTACCATACCTTGTTAGTATATTATACGGGTTGGTGACCGTAATATCACCCCTTTATCTCAATATATCTATTTTTAAATGGGCAAGTGCCTGGCAACATTTATTCCAGGACTATTAACGTTTTTTTTACGGCAAATTTTTAACAGTGTACTGTTTTCATCATATTGAACAATATTTTTTTTTTCCTGGAAAATTGCTATCCATCAGGGAATCAAATTTGGCTTTGACTCTCCTCCGATTGACGTAAATTTGTAATATCATCATCATCTCCTTCTACGCCTTTTGACGCAAAGGGCCTCGGTTAGATTTCGCCAGTCGACTCTATCTTGAGCTTTTAAATCTAAACTTATCCATTCATCTTCTCCCACTTCACGCTTCATAGTCCTCAGCCATGTAGGCCTGGGTCTTCCAACTCCTCTCGTGCCTTGTGGAGCCCAGTTGAAAGTTTGGTGAACTAATATCTCTTCGGGAGTGCGAAGAGCATGCCCAAACTATCTCCATCTACCCCTCACCATGATCTCATCCACATATGGCATTCGAGTAATATTGTTAATATAATATAATTAAAATTTGTCGTGGATTATTCAATGTTCAAATCTTTAAAGATTCGTTAATCCAATAAATTTCTTTATTTCCTCGTTTTTCATCTCCATATTCGATGAATTTGGTCTTGAGAAATGCCATTTTTTAGATTGTTTGTCAAACGCATATGTTGTCTGTAAAACTGAAGGGAACTCGACAGGTCTGCATTCAATATATATAACGTATTTGTTCATTCCTAAAGGTTGAAATAGTTCTCTCCAAGAGCAAACATTGGGATTCCTTTCCATTTCTTCCAAGCAGTGAGTGATTTTTACAAGTGTGCTTGCAAGGAAAAGTCGAGATGTGGTTTTATTTTAGATGCTCAAATGAAAAATACCGTAACAGTCAAAATCTATATAAGTAATCAAAGACATTCGTTACTATCCTAAATTATCTAACCATAAAAATATGTAGAGAAACAAACCGTCAGTTATTTCAACAGTCTTTCTCGCTATAAACAATCAGTACACACACACTCTCTCTCTCTCTCTCTCTCTCTCTCTCTCTCTCTCTCTCTCTCTCTCTCTCTCTCTCTCTCTCTCTCTCTCTCTCTCAAAGATATGACAAACCAAAACAAAATGCAAATGTTACAAACAAACAAAAAACAATACAGTAAATCAATTCTCTCTCGTCAGTTTATTTCCTTATTTCCTTTCCTCACTGGCCCGTTTTATATATATATATATATATATATATATATATATATATATATATATATATATATATATTTATATATATATATATATATATAAATATATATATATATATATATATATATATATATATATATATATATATATATATATACAGTGAAGGTAAGATTAAGAAAAGCAAGGGGAGATGAGAAAGAGATAACCTATTACTTCGAGACTTACCATTTTAGTATTTCCCCTCATATTACCATTTCCCCTTATTTTACCATTTTCCCTCATTTTACCATTTCCCCTCATTTTACCATTTCCCCTCATTATGCCATTTCCCTCGGTTAACCATTTCCCCTTAGTTAACCCTTTCCCCTCATTTACCATTTAATTTCTTCTCATTTTACCATTCCCCTCGTTTTACCATTTCCCCCTCGTTCTACCATCTCCCCTCAGGTAACCATTACCCCTCATTTTACCATTTTCCCTCATTTTACCATTTCCCCTCATTTACCATATTCCCTCATTTTACCATTTCCCCTTATTGTACCATTTCCCCTTATTGTACCATTTCCCCTCATTTTATAATTTTACCATTTCCCCTCATTTTTACCATTTCCCCTTATTTTACCATTTTCCCTCACAGGCTGGAAATGTTTCGTAAGGTGACCAACCTGAGAGTCTTGGCATGTGGTGGCGATGGTACCGTAGGCTGGGTCCTGTCAATTTTGGATCAACTGAACTTCAACCCGCCTCCTGCAGTGGCTGTGCTCCCCCTGGGGACTGGAAATGATCTGGCCAGAGCTCTGGGATGGGGTGGAGGGTAAGTGGCCTCCTGCCATTACGGATACAACTTTTTCTAGTTTTTTTTTTCCTTAAATTTTTTTTTTCTTTTTTCATTTCAAGCTGTTTGAAATATACTGCAACTTTTGATCAAGTTTTTTTTTTCTTGAAGTTTTTTGTTTCATGTCAAGCTGTTTGAAATATACTGCAACTTTTGATCAATTTTTTTTAAGTTTTTTTTTTTTGTTTTTTTCATTTCAAGCTGTTTGAAATATACTGCAACTTTTGATAAAGTTTTTTTTGAAGTTTTTTTTTTTTCATTTCAAGCTGTTTGAAATATACTGCAACAACTTTTGTTTTATAGTTTTTTCTTCAAGTTTTTTTTCATTTCAAGCTGTTTGAAATGTACTGCAACAGGTTTTCTTCAATAGTTTTTTTTTTTAAGTTATTTTTTTTTCAACCAGTTTGGAAGGTACTGTAATTTCGTTTTCAAATAAAAAATTAGGAATGTAAAATTCTTCAAAGCCAAGAATATGGATAAGCAGCTTATTAAGAAAATTACTTGAAAAATTTTATGAATGTGTTCATTTTCCTACAAATATGTTTATATATGCATGTATAAAATGTATGTATATACTGTATATGTTTATGAGTATATATATATATATATATATATATATATATATATATATATATATGTATATATATAGATATGTGCGTATATATATATATATATATATATATACTGTATATATATATATATATATATAGATATGTGTGTGTATATATATATATATATATATGTATGTATATATATACATATATATATATATATGTATATATATATGTATATATATATATATATATAATATATGTGTGTATATATATAATATATATAGATATACAGTATATGTGTATATATATATATGTGTATATATATATATATAGATAGATAGATAGATAGATAGATAGATATATAATTTCAATCTATATGTACGATGTGTCTGAAGGTATATATGTATATATTTATAAAGGACAAAATTTACCGTTTCAAAAAGAAAGACGATCAAATACTAAAAGAGAGACGAGCAGGCGAGAGAAAAGTGAAGCATACAAGCAATATTCTGTTTTATAACCCATCATCTCAGCTTTTTTTACAACATATATAAAAGGATTTACGTCTCTCCTTCCTTTGAAAGAAAAATATATATAGGAATCGCAACCAGACGATTTATTAAATGACTGGGGATAGACGCCCTCAGGTTTGTTGACTCCGAAGGAAATCCTTACTTTGAGAGAGCCATGTCATGTGGCAGAGACGGTATCAAAATATTTTTTTTCGTGGAGTGGTTGGGAATCTTTTGTTCTGATGAATTCTTTTGTTTTCACTCGCAAAACAAAATAAACGACATCGCAGAGTACAGCTGACAGAGATTTGATCATTTTGCAAGAAATTCGTAAATATCGTTTTATATGATAAAAATGTTTATATTTAATGGGTTCTTCTTTTAGGGAATTTGCAAATTTTGGTTTATATACTAAACATTTCTTCAATTTAATGACTTCTTCTTTTATGAAGTTCACAAGAAATTTGCTATTTTCGGTTTATATACTAAACCCATTTTATTCAATGAGTTCTTCCTTCAGGGAATTCGCAAGAACATTATATTTTCCTCTTAATTCAAGACAGCGTTTAAGAACATATTTTCCTCTTAATTCAAGACAGCGTTTAAGAATATATTTTCCTCTTAATTCAAGACAGCGTTTAAGAATATATTTTCCTCTTAATTCAAAGCCGTGTTTAAAATTCTATTTTCTTCTTAATGCAAAACAGCGTTTAGAATTAATTTTACTCTTAATTCAAAACAGCGTTTAAAATGATATTTTCCTCTTAATTCAAATCAGTGTTTAAAATATTTTCCTTTTAATTCAAAACAGCATTTAAAACTACTTTTTCCTCTTAATTCAAAACTGCGTTTAAAATTATATGCTCCTCTTAATTCAAAACAGCGTTTAAAATTATATTTTCTTAATTCAAAAGTATTTAAAATTATATTTTCTTCTTAATCCAAAACAACGTTTAAAATTATATTTTCCTCTTAATTCAAAACTGCGTTTAAAATGACATTTTCCTCTTAATTCAAAACTGCGTTTAAAATTGTGTTCCTCTTAATTCAAAACTGCGTTTAAAATTACATTTTCCTCTTAATTCAAAACTACGTTTTAAATTATGTGTTCTTCTTAATTCAAAACAGCGTTTAAAATTATATTTTCTTAATTCAAAACAGTTTAAAATTATATTTTCCTCGTAATTCAAAGCAGCCTTTAAAATTACCTTTTCCTCTTAATTCAAAAGTGCGTTTAAAATTATATTCTCTTAATTCAAAAGTATTTAAATATATTTTCTTCTTAATTCAAAACAACGTTTGAAATTATATTATCCTCTTAATTCAAAACTGCGTTCAAACTTACATTTTCCTCTTGATTCAAAACCACGTTTAAAATTATATTTTCCTTTTATTTCAAAACGGCTTTTAGAATATTTTCCTCTTAATTCAAAACAGAGTTTAGGATTATACTTTTCTCTTGATTCAAAACAAAATTTAAGATTATATTTTCCTCTTAATTCAAAACAGCGCTTAAAATTATATTTTCCTCTTAATTCAAAACAGCATTTAAAAATATTTTTCCATTTAATTCAAAACAGCGTTTAAAATTATATTTTCCTTTTAAATCAAAAGTGTTTAAAATTATATATTCCCTCTTAATTGAAAACAGTTTGAAATTATATTTTCCTCTTAATTCAAAACATCGTTTAGAACTATAAGTTCCTCCTAATTCGAAACAGCATTTTAAATTATATTTTCCTGTTAATTCAAAACAGTGATTAAAATTATATCTTCTTCTTAATTCAAAACAGCGTTTAGAATTATATTTTTCTCTTAATTCAAAACAGAGTTGAAAATTATATTTTCTTCTTAATTCGAAACAGCATTTAAGATTATATGTTCCTCCTAATTCAGAACATCGTTTAAAATATTTTCCTCTTAATTCAAAACAGTTTAAAATTATCTTTTCCCCTTAATTCAAAACAGCTTTTAAGATTATCTTTCCCTCTTAATTCAAAATAGTGTCAATTCATCGCCTTTTGGGATGAAAACGTTAATATTTTGATAGAGTCCCGCCCAGACATTACCACTTGCCAGGAATGGCTGGGTGGGACTCTACCGAAATATTACCGAGAAAACTTCGTCTCGGACCTTAACCCGAAGATTAATCCTAACATTATAGGCTGAATCAATCCTTTCACATCCCCGCCCTCATATCATTCTCAGATATACGGACGAACCCATAAGCAAGATCCTGTGCAACATTGCCGACGGCGAAGTGGTGAACCTGGATCGCTGGAAACTGGACGTCGAGAAGAATGAAGACTGTGAACCTACGGAGGAAGGCAAAGACAAGTTACCTCTCAACGTTGTGAATAACTATTTCTCGTTTGGTGTGGATGCCCACATCGCCTTGGAGTTCCACGAAGCTAGAGGTGAGGAATGTAATGTTAATCCATTAGTAGAGAGAGAGAGAGAGAGAGAGAGAGAGAGAGAGAGAGAGAGAGAGAGAGAGGGAGGGCTATACGTTACATACATCAGTTCGTAGAGTTACTGTAATGCCTTTAGATTGTACAGTATACTTAAATTGTTAAGACACTTAATTTCTCTCTCTCTCTCTCTCTCTCTCTCTCTCTCTCTCTCTCTCTCTCTCTCTCTCTCTCCTGTTAAGAATAAAACCGTAATTTTAATCAGAAATTCTCCGTTAATATATACGGTTCTCAGCCGTATTTCAGTAAAATACAGGCGATCGTAATATCACTCCTTAACGTCAATATACAGTACCAGTTTTTAAAACGGTAAATGACTGGAAAAATTTATTCTAGTATTTTTAACGTTTTTAATGGCAAATTTTTAACATTAGTACACAGCAGTGATTAAATCTTCCGTTCCTATAATAGAAGCGTTTATAGTATTATTGCTTCAGTGTTTAAAAAAAAAAAAAATCTTCTTTTCATATAAAAAAAGGGTACTTAGGTATACATAGACTCCAAAACGTTTGAAAAATATTTCCTTAATTGCCGAGATATCAGTGTTTGAAAATTGTCAATTTCAAAAAAAAAAAAAAAAACATATGAAATAAGTACTTGGATATACATAGACTCCAAAACGTTTGAAAAATCTCTCCTTAAACGCAGAGATATCAGTGTTTAAAAATGGCCAATTTCAAAAAAATGAATATAAGTGAAATAAGTACTTAGATATACATAGACTCCAAAACGTTTGAATAATCTTAATTTAATCGCCGAGATATAAGGGTTTAAAAATGGCCAATTTAAAAAAAAAATCATATTAAAAAAGTTCGTAGGTATAGCCTACATAGACTCCAAAACTTTTGAAAAATCTTAATTTAATCTCCGAGGTATGTGTTTGAAAATTTTAATTATTCAAACTTTTTCCTTATGATTTTCATTTTTCCCTCTCAGCCGTTAGTTTGCGAACGCTTCAATTATTTATGCAATAAGAGTATTTTTTATTATTCTTTGATTGAAATAAAGATGAAATTATATCTTTGAGTAATGTTCATTAGTGTATATTATACTATTGCTGCTATCTGTTATAGAATTGGATATTCTAAACAGCCCTCGATATGATCTCCTTTGTGTTATTTAAAATATTAATATTAATTATTGATGCCATATGTTTTGAATACAGTTCTTATGGAATGACATCATGTATTTGGACCGTTGTTTAATTTTATAATATTGTATTTGATGTTTCTGTGTAGAATGGTCCATAAAATATCTATCTATCTTTTATTTGATGTTTCTGTGTAGAATGGTCCATAATATATTTATCTATCTTTTATTTGATGATTCTGTAGAGAATGGTCCATAAAATATCTGTTTACCTTTTATTTGATGATTCTGTAGAGAATGGTCCATAAAATATCTGTATCTTTTATTTGATGATTCTGTGGAGAATGGTCCTTAAAATATCTCTCTCTCTTTCATTTGATGATTCTGTGGAGAATAGTCAATAAAATATCTATCTACCTATCTATCTATGTTTTTCTTCTTCAAACGAACAGAGGCCAACCCCCAGAAATTCAATTCTCGTCTTCGGAACAAGATGTTTTACGGGCAAGCAGGAGGCAAGGATCTTTTACAGAGAAAATGGAAGGATCTCTCGGACAATTGCACGGTCGAGTGTGACGGGAAGGACGTCACCCCTATCCTGAAGGAACATAAAGTTCATGCCGTGGTCTTTCTCAACATTCCTAGGTGAGTCATGAGTTCTGAGGGCTGTGTGGTGTGAGTTTTAAGTCATGAATTATGAGAGCTGTCTGGTGTGAGTTTTAAGCCTTAAATTATGAAGGCTGTCAGGTGTGAGTTGTAAGTCATGAATTATGAGAGCTGTCTGGTGTGAGTTTTAAGCTTTAAATTAAGAAGGCTGTCTGGTGTGAGTTTTAAGCCTGAAATTATAAAGGCTGTCTGGTGTGAGTTTTAAGTCAAGAATTATGAGGGTTGTCTGGTGTGAGTCAAGTTAAATTATCAAGGCTATCTGGCATTAGTTTAAGTCATAAATTATTAGTTTGTCATAAATTATGAAGGCTGTCTGATGTAATTTAAGTCATGAATTGTGAAGGCTGTCTTTCACAAGTTTTAAGTAATAAATTATGATGGCTACTTTACATAAGTTTAAAGTCATAAATTATGAAGGCTGCTTTACATAAGTTTAAAGTCATAAATTATGAAGGCTGTCTGCCATAAGTTTAAAGTCATAGATTGTGAAGGCTGTCTAACATTAGTTTAAAGTCATAAATTATGAAGGCTGTCTGCCATAAGTTTAAAGTCATAGATTGTGAAGGCTGTCTGACATTAGTTTAAAGTCATAAATTATGAAGGCTGTCTGCCATAAGTTTAAAGTCATAAATTATGAAGGCTGTCTGAAGCGAGTATATGTCATGATTTATTAAAGTTGTCTGATATGAGAATAGAGTTTTCCTTTAAAGTATTAGTTTAAATTTGGTAATGAAGGAATATGGTGTAGATTTTTTTTTCAGGGAGGGGTTATGATATACGAAACCTTTTCAAATTATATTTTTTTCATATCAAATTCAAACTGAACCTTAAAAAATAACCTCATCAGGATTAAGAAAACCCCTTTTCCATAGAAAGTTGTTCTCAGGTTTATTGAACTTTAAGTATTTTTAATGTGAGCATTTTTTAAGCAACAAGATTTCTCGTGACAAGTTGTTCATTGCCAAAGTTCTGCTTTCTCTGGAAGCTATTGAAGCAATTGACTATAAATTAGCATTTGCTCTTCATAATTCCCTTTTCTCAAGATTTGTTTATTGACTTGAATTAGATTTTGATATCAACATCATGATCATCATCATCATCATCATCATCTCCTCCTACCCTATTAACGCAAAGGGCCTCAATTAGATTTCGCTATTCGTCTCTATCTTGAGCTTTTAAATCAAAATTTTATGATATTCTCTTTATTATTTATGACGGTATGAGTATGGGCTAGTAGCTTTTAGATCGATATTTTATCTTTACGTAATTTAAATCATAATTTATCCCGTTTATTCTACTTTGATGAACCTTTTTTCATACTTTTTTAAAGAATTTATTTTGGTAACCCCTATATTTTACCCTAAGATCATATTTTGTATTTCAGTTCGACATGTTTTTTCATAATCTTCACTTTTATGAGCTATTTTAGTTATTTTCCTTCGTAACCTTATATTTTACCCTGATAAGATCATATTTTATATTTCAGTTTGACATTATTTTCATGACTTGCAATTTATGAGCTATTTTCCTTCATACATTTAATAGTGATAAGCTCTTTCTCCTGTGTTATGTCTTAATAAGTTCTTTATTTTATACCTTTTACTGAGGTAATTTCTTCGCTTATCACTTACATAAGCTCTTTATTTACATCGTTCATTTCACTTCCAAAAGCTCTCTTTTCTTAATCAATCATTTCACTTCCAGAAGTTCTCTTTTCTTAATCGTTCATTTCACTTCCAGAAGCTCTCTTTTCTTAATCAATCATTTCACTTCCAGAAGCTCTCTTTTCTTAATCAATCATTTCACTTCCAGAAGTTCTCTTTTCTTAATCAATCATTTCACTTCCAGAAGTTCTCTTTTCTTAATCGTTCATTTCACTTCCAGAAGCTCTCTTTTCTTAATCAATCATTTCACTTCCAGAAGCTCTCTTTTCTTAATCGTTCATTTCACTCATAAAAGCTCTTTTTTTTAATCGTTCATTTCACTTCCATAGGCTCTCTTTTTTTAATTGTTCATTTCATTTCCAGAAGCTCTAATATTTTAATTGTTCATTTCACTTCCAGAAGCCCTTTTTAATCGTTCGTTTTACTTTTAATAACTCTATTTTTAATCGTTCATTTCACTTCTAGAAGCTCTCTGTTTTTAATCGTGCATTTCTTTTCTAGAGGCTCTCTTTTTTTTAATTGTTCATTTCATTTCCAGAACCTCTATTATTTTAATTGTTCATTCCACTTCCAGAAGCCCTTTTTTAATCGTTCATTTCACTTTTAGAAGCCCTTTTTTTTAATCGTTCATTTCACTTCCTGAATCTCTCTTTTTTTTTTTAATCGTTCATTTCACTCACAGAAGCTCTTTTTTTTTTAATCGTTCATTTTACTTCCAGAAGCACTTTCTTTATTCGCCATTTATTTCAAGATATTCATTTTAATCTTGCACTTAACTTAAACCTCCACCTTTTCCAGTTACGGGTCTGGAACGCATCCCTGGAACCGAAGCACTGGAGTCGAACAGCATACGGATGATGGCGTTATAGAAGTGGTCGGCCTTACTACCTACCAGATGGTAAGTTCTTGTCGAGGATTGTAATAATAAGAATGGTAATAGAGTTCTCGTGCTCGAGGGTACATTCGGGTTTACTATTCTATCTTATTTCTCTTCCTGTTGGTTTTTTCTAAGTTTTTATAGTTTATGTATGAAGGATTTATTTTAATGTTGTTACGTTTCTTAAAGTATTTTATTTTAATTGTTCATTGCTTCTCTTGTAGTTTATTTATTTCCTTGATTTCTTTCCTCACCGGGCTATTTTTCCCTGTTGGAGGCCGTTGGCTTATAGCATCTTGCTTTTCCAAGTAGGGGTTTGTTTAGCTAATAATAATAATAATAATAATAATAATAATAATAATAATAATAATTACCAAAAAAAAAAAGCTCTGTGAGAGCAGACCTCCGACATAGCAGATTATTTTCGAAACCAGCTTGCCTTTCCCAGAATCAATTTAGACTGCAGGCGTATCTGAAGTCTGTGTGACAACTATGTGCGAACTTGGGGTTAAAGTCAGGGTTAATTCGGTCGATCTTTTGCCTGACCTTGACCTTTGACCTAAGACTTTCAAAATTGAATCCCTTCCACGTCTCTACATAATTAATCCCTGAAAGTTTCCCTACCCTATGAGTAAAATTGTGGCCAGGAAGTTATTCCCAAACAGACAAAAGGACAAACTAGGTTGAAAACATACCTCTTCCACATCTTATTGAATGTTTTAGTTTTGTCTCTGGGGTAGACCGTAGTTCTTAGTTATGGAATGGATTAAACGTTGAACTTAGAGTGAAGTAATCAAATTCGAAGAACAAAATGTTGAACATTGGAAAGGCAAACATGGGGGAAAGGCTGTTAATACATAATATAGAAAGGGGTTTAAGTCAAGAAAAGTGAAGGGCTGCATAATTCATTCCCTTAAGGGTGCTTCTGTAATGAATTCAAATGCGTGAATTAGTTACTTGATGAAAGTCTTGTTAATGTGATTGTACAGTTGAGTGGGTTTATGCTCCCTCAAATCCACTTTCAACCATTATTATTATTATTATTATTATTATTATTATTATTATTAGAAGCCTATGGAGTAAATTTCACAGTACTTTTATTGGTAAAAGGATACGAAGATACTGAAATTATTATTATTATTATTATTATTATTATTATTATTATTATTATTATTATTATTATTATAGAACGCTATAGAATGAATTTTACAGCTTTTTTATTGGTAAAAGGTGATATACAAAGATACTGAAATTATTATTATTATTATTATTATTATTATTATTATTATTATTATTATTATTATTAGAAGCCTATGGAGTAAATTTCACAGTACTTTTATTGGTAAAAGGATACGAAGATACTGAAATTCTTATTATTATTATTATTATTATTATTATTATTATTATTATTATTATTATTATAGAAGGCTATAGAATGAATTTTACAGCTTTTTTATTGGTAAAAGGTGATATACAAAGATACTGAAATTATTATTATTATTATTATTATTATTATTATTATTATTATTATTATTATTATTATTATTAGAAGCCTATGGAGTAAATTTCACAGTACTTTTATTGGTAAGACGTGATGTACGAAGATACTGAAATTATTATTATTATTATTATTATTATTATTATTATTATTATTATTATTATTATTATTATTATTATTACTTGCTGAGCTACAACCCTATTTGTAAAAGAAGGATGCTATACGCCCAAGTCCTCCAACAGAGAAAAAAAAAAAACCTTGTGGGAAAGTAAATATGGATATAAATAAAATGCTAGAGAAGTAATTAACAGTGATGATAATAATAATAATAATAATAATAATAATAATACAATTAAAGAAATCCCTCTTATCAATCCGAGATCATTTAATAATTACGCTTTTGAAAATGTCTAATAATTCCACTTTTGTAAATATCTAATAATTCTGCTTTTGGCTTTGTTTGATAATTCCACTTTTGTCTTTGTCTAATAATGCCACTTTTTCCTTTGTCTAATAATTCCCTTTTTGTCTTTGTCTAATGATTCCATTTCTGTCTAATAATTCCACTTTTGTCTTTGTCTAGTAGTTCCCCTTTTGTCTGTGTCTAATAATTCCACTTTCGTCTTTGTCTAATAATTCCACTTTTGTCCTTGATAATTCCACTTTTGCCTTTGTCTAATAATTCCACTTTGTCTAATCCGTCCACATTTGTCTTTGTCTAATCATTCCACTTTTGTCTTTGTCTAATAATTTTACTTTTGTCTTTGTCTAATAATTCCACTTTCGTCTTTGTCTAATAATTCCACTTTTGTCCTTGATAATTCCACTTTTGCCTTCGTCTAATAATTCCACTTTGATCTTTAATAATTCCACTTTTGTCTTTGTTCAATAATTCCACTTGTCTTTGTCTAACAATTCCACTTTTGTCTTTAATAATTCCGCTTTTGTCTGTCTAATCCTTCCACTTTTGTCTTTGTCTAATCATTCCACTTTTGTCTTTGTCTAATAATTCCACTTTTGACTTTAATAATTCCACTTTGTCTTTGTCTAATGAGTCTACTTTAGTCTTTAATAATTCCACTTTTGTCTTTGTCTAATAATTCCACTTTTGACTTTAATAATACCACTTTTGTCTTTGTCTAATGATTCTACTTTAGTCTTTGATAATTCCACTTTTGTCTTTGTCTAATTATTCCACTTTTGTCTTTAATAATTCCACCTTTGTCTTTGTCTAATAATTCCACTTCTGTCTTTGTCTAACCATTCCACTTTTGTCTTTGTCTAATCATTCCACTTATGTCTTTGTCTAACCATTCCACTTTTGTGTTTGTCTAATCATTCCACTTATGTCTGTCTAATCATTTCGATTTTGTCTTTGTCTAATCATTCCACTTTTGTCTTTGTCTAATCATTCCACCTCTGTCTTTATCTCTACACAGCCTTTGTTACAAGCGGGCGGTCACGGGTCCACCATCTGTCAGTGCAAGACAGCCAAGATCGTGACTAAGAAGACCATTCCAATGCAAGTGGACGGCGAAGCTTGTCGACTAAATCCAAGCATTATCCAGCTCACCCATCTCAACAAGGCATCTATGGTCACCAAAAAGAAGGCCAAGTCTATCCCGTAAGTTTGAAGGTTTTTATGAAGTTTTAAATTCCGCTCGTGAATGACAGAGGCAAGGGACAGTGACATTGCCCTATCGAGTAGGACAATGCCCTAGAGACTGACCATATACACGTATGATAAGCGTCCCCATCCCCCTCTCCATCCAAGCTAGGACAAAGGAGGGCCAGCCAATGGCTGCTGATGACTCAGCAGATAGATCTATATGCTCCCCCAAATCCCCTATCCTTAGCTTACAAGGTTGGTGAGGATGCAACGACCAAATTAACTAACTAGTTTAAGCTGGACTAGAACCCCAGTCTGGCGTTTACCAGTCAAGGACTTTACCACATCGGCCACCACAATTTTGATTTCACATCTGTATATATGACAAAATACTCTCTGTCCGTTACTCAAGATGACTAGGATATAAAAAAAATAAATCATGAAAATAGTTTTTTAAAAAACACAAAAATTTAGAGGAGAGACTTTCATTGGTCTGAGAGTGAAGTCACTGTAGTTTACACATTTCTCCATGATTTAATACTTGAATTCAAGTATCATGCTGAAAGTTAAATATATATATATATATATATATATATATATATATATATATATATATATATATATATATATATATATATATATATATATATCCTCGAGTTACTCAACACTTAAAAATTTGCCATAAAAAAAAAACTAAAAATCCTGGAATATATGTTATCAAGTATTTACCATTTCAAAAACGGATATATTGACGTAAAGGACTGGTATTACGGTCACCGACCTGTAAAAGATGATAAGAAAGTAGAGTAAAAATTACGGTCGCTTATATTTTACTGAAATAC
Source organism: Palaemon carinicauda (assembly GCF_036898095.1). Taxonomy (NCBI): domain Eukaryota; kingdom Metazoa; phylum Arthropoda; class Malacostraca; order Decapoda; family Palaemonidae; genus Palaemon; species Palaemon carinicauda. The sequence continues at coordinate 3,694,175 of NC_090732.1, read as the reverse complement.
GACTGAGAGCATTATACTTTTTAACGGAGAATTCCCAATTAAAATTTACTTTTTTTTTTTTGTAAGCATGTCATATCAAATATGCAATTGATCACACCCAAACGTTTGTATGTGTATTTTTTTACGCGAAATAAAACACTTTATCCTTGCAGTCCAGTTTAAACCACGCTATAATCAATAAAAGACAGGTTTTTCTAGATTGCAAATCGCTTTAAAATAAATATTTCACCCAGATTTTTGTGACAAATAAACATACACTGTTAAAAAAAACCGTAATTTTAATCGGAAATTCCCCGTAAAAAAAAAAAAAAAAAAAAAAAAAACCGTAATTTTAATCGGAAATTCCCCGTTAAAAAATGTACAGTTCTTAGCCGTATTTCAGTAAAATACAGGCGACCGTAGTTTTTATATTGGTTATTATATTTAACGGATTGGTAACCCTAGTATTCCTCCTACACGTCAAAATATCAATTTTTAAAACGGTAAATGCCTGGCAACATTTATTCCAGGATTTTTACCGGATTTTTTTTTTACGTCGCATTTCAACAGTGTACCGTACTCCGTCCTAATCCGTATCAAATATCGTTGTTTCTGTATGTGTAACAATCGAGTGTTTTATGACTAGTCAACTTACATTGTGCCGACAATAGTATAGTAAAGTGTATTTCATCTAACGGACACGTGGGAATAAGTTCAATTAATTGTTCAACTTGTGAACAATAACATTTTCAACTACTTTCGCTGAACAATAACAAGAATCTAGACCTTTGACATTCAGAGGTCTTTTATTATTCGTTTTACATCAAAGGGGACGGATTTCTTCCAACTTGCATGGGACTGGGGTGTGTGTGTATATATATATATATATATATATATATATATATATATTTATATATATTTATATATGTATATATATATATATATACAGTAAATATATATATATATATATATATATATATATATATATATATATATATATATATATTACCCTAAAGATTCCCTATTTAAAAATCTTTTTTATTGTATAATGGAACAATTTTCACTAATACCTAGTTAGGCAACGTATTTCATAAGAAGATCCTAGACTAATACCCATTTCCAATTCCTTTCCAGGACGCAGCACTTAGAACAGCTTCGTTTGCAAGTCTCGAGGATCACCATGTTCGACTACGAGCAGCACCATTACGACAAAGAGAAGTTACGCAGTGCTTCCTTCCCTATGGGTCTTATTATGATAGACCAAGACGCCGACCTGGAACAGGTAAGCGATAAATGTTTGATCTTGAGACAGGGGAGAAATAACTATAGCAGTAGGGTCTTGGGACAGGTGAGCAATAACTGTAACAGTTAGGTCTTAGGACTGGTAAGTAATAACTGTACCGGTTAGCTCTTAGGAAAGGTGAACAATAACTGTACCAGTTAGCTTTGGGGCAGGTGAACAATAATTGTAGCAGTTAGGTCCTGGGACAGGTGAGCAATAACTGTAGAAGTTAGGTGTTGGGGCAGCTGAGCAATAACTGTAGAAGTTATGGGTTGGGGCAGCTGAGCAATAACTGTAGTAGTTAGGTCTTGGGAAAGGTAAGCACTAACTGTAGCAGTTAGGTCATTGGACAGGTGAACAATAATTGTAGCAGTTAGGTCCTGGACAGGTGAGCAATAACTGTAGAAGTTAGGTCTTGGGACAGGTGAACAATGACTGTAGCAGTTAGGTCTTGGGACAGGTGAGCAATAAATATAACAGTTAGGTTTTAGAGTATTGAGAAAGAACTGTATTAGTTGGGTCTTAGGACAGATGAGCAATGACTGTAGCAGTTAGATCTTGGGACAGGTGAGGAAGAACTGGATCAGTTCGGTCTTAGGACAGATGAGCAATAACTAGTGCAGTTAGGTCTTGGGACAGGTGATCAATAACTGTAGCAGTTAGGTCTTAGAACAGATGAGCAATAACTTTAGCAATTAGTTCCTAGGAAAGGTGAACAATAACTGTACCTGTTAGCTCTTGGGACAGGTGAATAATTGTAACAGTTAGGTCTTGGGACAGGTGAGCAATAACTGTAGAAGTTATGTCTTGGGAACAGGTGAGCAATAACTGTAGCAGTTAGGTCTTGGGAAAAGTGAGCAAAAATTGTAGCAGTTAGGTCTTAGGACAGGTGAGTAATAACGAAGAAGGATTTCGCGTGTAAAATGGAGCTTTTTGATTATTAATTGATTTATAATCCTAACCCGTTGCCGTTTACTCGGGAATAGACCGAAGTTGTACACCGAAATAGAAATCTAATATGACTAGTCTCAGTCTCTAGAACATAAGCTAGTGATAACTCAAAGAGCTATGGATTATTATTATTATTTGCTAAGCTACAACCCTAGTTGGAAAAGTAGAATGCTATAAGCCCAGGGCTCCAACAGGGAAAATAACCCGGTGAGGAAAGGAAACAAGGAAAAATAAAATATTTTAAGAGTAACAACATTAAAATAAATATCTCCTATATAAACTAGAAAAACTTAACAAAACAAGAGGACGAGAAATAAAATAGAATAGTGTGCCCGAGTGTACCCTCAAGCAAGATAACTCTAACCCAAGAGACTGTGGAAGACCATGGTACAGAGGCTATGGCACTACCCAAGACTAGAGAACAATGGTTTAATTTCAGAGTGTCCTTCTCCTAGAAGAGCTGCTTGCCATAATGATGGGAATATCACGAAGAGACAGAAAAAGAGCAATATGGATACGAGAGCAAACTAAAGTAGAAGATATTCTAACAGCATGTAAGAAAAAGAAATGGACGTAGGCATGATATATAATGAGAATGGCTGATAATAGATGGACATTAAGATTAACAGAATGGGTCCATAGAGATTGCAAAAGAAGCATGGGAAGGAAGAGAAGACGATGGATTGACGTTTGGAATACAGTATTTTATTTTGATCTGTTTATTTTTCTCTTGTAGTTTATTTGTTTCCTTGTTTCCTTTCCTCGCTGGGTAATTTGTCCCTGTTGAAGCCCCTGGGCTTATAGTATCTTGCTTTTCCAAATAAGGTTATAGCCTAGCATGTAATGATGATGATAACAGAAAGTTTGCGAATGTGGACTGGCAAAGAAAGACCACAAACAGACGCAAGTGGAAGGACATGTCTGAGGCCTTTGTCCTGCAGTGGATTAGTTACGGCTAATAATGAAATATATATATATATATATATGTGTGTGTGTGTGTGTGTGTGTGTATATATATATGTTTATATATGTGTGTTTATATATATATGTATATATATGTATGTATATATATATATATATATATATATATATATATATATATATATAAACCGAAGCTTTGAATTACCAAGTATGTTTTGATGGTGTTAAGTATAGTATTACTCATTCTCTTAATTTCATTTTTCATATTGACTGTAATTTATTGCATGACTTCTTAAACCAGCAAATGTTTTTATGTTGAACATGCCGACATGAGTATTTCAATTGTTTAAATATGAAATATCTGTTTTTATGTTGTTAATGTTTTTTTAAATATTTTATTTCAGTTGTTCATTACTGATATCGTTTATTTATTTCCTTATTTCCTTTCCTCACTGGGTTATTTTTACGTGTTGGAGCCATTGGGCTTATAGCATCATGCTTTTCCAAATAGTGTTGTAGCTTAGGTAGTAATAATAATAATATTAATACTCCAGAAAGTAAAGAATGTCTTTCCTCGCTGTATATACAACGACAATTTAGAAAAAAGTTCAGACTTGATATATTACTTGGGCCGAAGTAACTTTGGAGCTTCAAGAAGTGGAAAAAACCATTACTTCCCTTTGCAACAGATGTAGGAGCGTTGAACCAGAGTTAATGGTGACAAAGCATTCCTATTGGAACAGCTGGGGAACTCTATTGAGTTGCGTTTCACTTTTTTATGTTAAATTGTTTTTCTTTACCTGACTGCAGATTTGTGTATTTTGTGTATTGGTTGATTTCATCTTGTATAAATGTGTCCTTGAGAATATTTGATTGTATTTGAAATATTTGTATTATTATTTAAGACATCCGTGAGCACTGAGCTTATATTTTTGGACATGATTAAGCGTCAGTGGACAGTGCAAA
>NC_090732.1:3665076-3680076 GCF_036898095.1 Palaemon carinicauda | reverse complement strand
TACTACTGTATGTACGTATATTTTTAACTAACTTAAAGTACACTACGTTAATAAAACAAATTTTACCTACTATATGCAACCTTCCTTTTCATAGACACTTCAAAAGTACTCTTGTGAACCGGATCCCTGAAAATAGCCCAGACTATTCCACCGTTTTCAATTGTAGTATTGCTCTTTGTTTTAATATTCCAAAGGCGTCCCTTGTTGTGTACTTTCAGTAATACTGTGGCTTTATGGTAGTTTTGCAAGTGTTCTAGCGACTTTTATATATTGCTTTTGTTTATTTGATTTGTTTACAAATATCTAACACGACGTTTGTGTGTCTTAATTTCTTTTAATGGTTATTCTCTTGATTTCTTTTACAATGTATGTTCTATGTCTCTTCGATCAGTGTTTATTTTTCCTTGTTGGAGCTCTTGGGCTTATAGCATCCTGCTTTTCCAACTAGGGTTGTAGCTTAGCCAATGATGATGATAATAATAATAATAGTAATAGTAATAATAATGATTATAATGATATTAATAATAATAATAATAATAATAATAATAATATGTTAATGTCGTAAATGATTATTGGATCAAGAAGCTTTAAGATGCCAGTGAAAATTTAAACTATTTTGTGATAGGGGAAAGTTGAAATTAAATGAATTAAAAAAAAAATTAAGAAGTAGAATGAATAAAAACATTGGAGTGGTGAATCTTGGAACATTTATATGGCAGAAATAGAATGTTCTGTATTTATATAGGCTTTTAGTAGTAAATGTTATGGATAATATTTAGATAAGGAAAGAGGTGTATCACAGGATAGCTGGAACAAGCAAGATATAATGTATCTGTGGAAGTTAGACCTAGATTTATGTCTACTTTTGGCTCCAGAGCCTTTAAATATGCGGCCCCGAGACTATGTAATAAGCTCCTACGAAACATTCGAGTGATTGAAGACATTAAGGCTTTCAAGAGGAAACTGAAGACTTTCTTATTTCAACAGTCATACAACAGTGACAATTTAACAGTAAATGAACAATACGCGATATGAAACGTTAAATACTCTGAACGAACAAGGTAAAACGACAGTGGAGGTCCTGTAGAGAGTGGGGGTCCTTTATGAAGTGATATATGAATGTTGAATGTGAGCACAAAAGGTTGATATAATTAGATTATTAATATCATTATTACTTGCTAAGCTACAACCCTAGTTGTAAAACCAGGATTCTATAGGCCCAGGGGCTCCAACAGTAAAATCTTTTAAGAACAGCAACATTAAAATGTTTCTTAAATAAACTATAAAAACTTTAACAAACAAGAGGAAGGGAAATAAGGTAGAATAATGTGTCCGAGTGTACCCTCAAACAAGAGAACTCTAACCCAAGACAGTGGAAGACCATGTTACAGAGGCTGTGACACACTCAAGACTAGAGAACAATGGTTTGATTTTGGAGTGTACTTCTGTAGCAGTGTATATTATGAGAGTAATATAGATATAAGACAAAAAAAAAAGAGAGAGACTTACTAAGAGTGGGTATACCTTAACGAGATGAGAGGGTTTGTGTAATGCCATGATCAACAAAGCTGTACTAGTCAGGGCCACCATGCTAGGTTGGTTTGCTGTGAGCGATGAGACGAAAATCTCCTACCATCACCAATCTGGCAAGCATAGTGATGAAAACAGGCCAAATCCTAGACATGATTTGACATGGAGTGGCCTTTGTCCTGCAGTGGACTAGAAACGGCTGCATTTGTTGTATGATATAATGGCTATGAAATGTAGAAATATTTGAATAAATTCGTTGAGCTCCTTATAGATAACGAAAGATGATTCGTTGCTAGAGTATGATTCCCAAGTTATAGGAAGAACGAGTAGCGGAAATACTATAGTACTGGCAAGATACAGAGGAGAGGGTGTCGGAACATAAAATTCCTAACGTTTAGGAGGCACAAAAATTATGTAAGATAAGAGGCCAGTGGTGACGTTTGGGCTAGGCCGCAGCTAGGGCATCTACTGTTCTGTGCATATAGCTAAAACAGTTAGAGTGTGGAAGTCTCAGGGGAAATAGCTAGTCCATGAGCCAGTGATTAAGAGATGCTTACAGGGACAGGACAGTTTCAGTTGTCTGCTAAACCACGTCCTTGGTGAGGAGTTGTTGTAAGTGCTCAAGAGAGTGCGGTTTAGACCGGTGCCCAAGAAAGTTCAGTGTAGGGTGCTCAAGAGAGTTCAGTTTAGCCCAGTGCTTAAGAAAGTTCAGTCTACAGTAGGCCGGTGCTCAAGAGAGTTCAGTCTAGGGTGGTCAAGAGAGTTCAGTTTAGTCCAGTGCTCAAGAGAGTTCAGTCTAGGCCAGTGTTCAAGAGAGTTCAGTCTAGACTAGTGCTCAGGAGAATACAGTCTAAGGCAGAGAAAGGGTCTAGCCTCGTTTCTCTATCAGTGAATTAGCCAACTTTTGCTCAGCAACTAAGGTCGTCTAAAGAGTAGATAAAAGTGAGGGTAGCCCCAAATGACTGACTTAAAACCGGAAATTTGAAACACACACACACACACTCTCTCTCTCTCTCTCTCTCTCTCTCTCTCTCTCTCTCTCTCTCTCTCTCTCTCTCTCTCTCTCTATATATATATATATATATATACACCTGTATACAATTCGATTATGAAAATCCCTTGTCACAGACTGCGTTGAAACTCTCTCTCTCTCTCTCTCTCTCTCTCTCTCTCTCTCTCTCTCTCTCTCTCTCTCTCTCTCTCTCTCTCTCTCTCGCTCTCTCTCTCTCTCTCTCTCTCTCTCTCTATATATATATATATATATGTGTGTGTATATATATATATATATATATATATATATATATATATATATATATATATATATATATACCTGTATACAATTCGATTATGAAAATCCCTTGTCACAGACTGCGTTGAAACTCAATTATACAATGGAACATTATATTACCAAGTGGTCATTGAATCGTTAACTTCATTTTGAGTTAAATCGACCCTTTGAGTTCTTTGTGGAAGTGCTTTGGTGAAAGTGACCGAAGCTTTGGGTTTTATTCCTCATAAAAGCGGATTTCCAAGGAATAAAAAATAAAGCTTACAAACGCTCTATTTATAGATGCGAAAGGTTTAACACACAAAATTTTTAATACTAATAACGCATCGGGTCATTTCCTTCCGACCCCCCCCCCCTCCCCCCTTTGCCCATGAACAGAAATAAAACAAATTTTATGTAAGCTCTGTTTAATAGAAACAGAAAGAGCGAATATCGTATGGTAGACCCTTTTGACTCTGGAAATGACAGCATGAATTGAGTTGGGAGAGTTCGTTTGTTGTTCGCAAATTAGGAGTCAACAAACTATTCGAGAGCATGAATAATATCATTGTATGTGTTTTGTCATCATTATCATTATTGTTACGGCTTAACTTGCTGAATAATCTATTGTAATGTAATTACGTGTGTGGTTTTTCTCTAAATGCAAATTTATAAACTATCTATTTGAATTTGCCTTGGGCTCTCTTTCGTTCCATTTCAACTACTAATTATTGATTGCAATATAATTATCTTTTCCAAGCACTAGATATATACAAAGATTACTCATAAAGATGTTCAGTAGCTTTTGTAAATGGTTTAAATTGAACAACATAATCTCACAAAATACTGAAACATCTCTCACCACGTGAAAATATTGTTAAACGAGCAGTCGGAGATTTCTGACCTCCACTAAAGGTTAATGGTGTCGTCCATGCCCTAATATATGTTTGTGGTGGAAGTTTGGTCAAAATCCATCAATTTGTTTTGACATCTTTAAAATGACGAAAAATGCAAATCCGGATCTGGAAGCTGTATCCGGATCATCTTCAAACTTCAATGGGGTCATCCATGATCTAAGATCTATCTGTGGTGAAAATTTCGTTAAAACCCGTCCAGTAGTTTTGACGTTATCTTTAAAATGCCCAAAACTGTAAATCCGAATCTAGAATTCTGAGCTGGATGCGGATAATTTCAATAATTTGATGGGGGCGTCCATGACCTAAAATATATCTGGTGAAAATTTCATCAACTTCCATCAAATAGTTTTGACGTTATCTTTAAAATGAAGAAAAATGCAAACCCAGATCTAGAATCCGGATCCAGGTGATCTCCAAAATGGGGTCACAGACACAAACAAATCAATAAATAAACAGACTCAATCGCATGACCTCCTCGATGGAGGTAACTGCAAGTATTCTTAATATCATTTATAATATATCTTATTTTTATGTTCTATAATTTCATGTTTACCTATGTGTAGTCATATTGTCGAGCACTCTACATACAGAAGCGTTCAACATACACTTTACATGCTGTATAAATGCGTACAGTGTATAGTACTCTCTAGAGTACCTATAATGAACCGCATTACGAAGGGCTTGTCTGCTGGCTGCTGGTGACAAAATGGCGTCATATTTTGAGGTTGGTGCTACTCTTGTTTTATATAGGTACTCTAGTCCCCTCTAATGTAAGGAATAGTGTGTTGCCTTTATTCCAAACAAAAGCCCACTCATCTCCCGAGAGTGGCCAGTGGCCAAATTGTTACGTTGAAGTATTCTTGACCAGAATTACCTATGTTGTGTGGGGTCTTTGTCCTTTTGTTCTAGCTCCTGGATTGTAGTGTGACTCATTGTGAAAGCTTCTCTTGTTCTGTGTAGTTTGCTGCACTGGTTCTGCAGGTTGCAGTTAGATCTGGTTCATTGTTAACAAAATGTTTCGACAGAGTTCCTCTCTCTCTCTCTCTCTCTCTCTCTCTCTCTCTCTCTCTCTCTCTCTCTCTCTCTCTCTCTCTCTCTCTTTCAGTGTTTTGAAAAAGTAAATGCTGCATCATAATAAGTAATCAGTAGGTAGCTATGGCCTTAAATGCCACACATTCACCAATATGAGATACACTTTACTTACTTTTCACTTCTGGAAGGTGAAATTCTGAATCTGAATCTCTGAAATTATCTGTTACTGTAAGGAAACAAAGTCTGTTAGGTTGTAGTTTTTTTTCCTTTCATGTTTTTAATTAAAGAAATTACAAATATAACAGATAGAAAGAGTTGCTTGCAATAGTTGATCTAGTTAAACAAATCGAATCTTCCTTCTGCAGAACCCTGTGAGATTTCTATCTAGTGAAGTTTCGAGAGAACCATTTTATGGGTCCAGCGCTAATTAGGAAAGTTGCTAAAAGTTGTTCGTATCTGAAGTTCGATAAAAGGGAAAAGGTGACTGTTCCAAGAGAGGAAAAATGGGTCTGCGGATTTCGTTCACATTTTCTTTTGCTAGATTCCATTGAGGGAGGGTTTGCTGTATATATATATGTATATATATAGGCCTATATAATATTAATAGTAGTAGTAGTAGTAGTATTATTATTAGTACATTTATTATTATTAGTAGTAGTACTAAGTTACAACCCTAGTTGGAAAAGCAGGGTGTTATAAGCCCAAATGCTCCGACGGAGAAAAATAGCCCAGTGAGGAAAGGAAATAAGAAAATGAATAAACTACAAGAGGAGTAACGAATAATATATATATATATATATATATATATATATATATATATATTATATATATATATATAATATATATATATAATATATATATATATATATATATATATATATATGTATGTATATGTATATATATTATTATATATCTACATACATCTACATAGATACTTAGATGCCTTCTTATGTTAATATAAACGCAGTTCTACAACATGATCTTGTCAAATTATAATTTATTTTTTCTGATGAAAGGGAGTGGAGATTTCAAGCCGGAAAAGTTCACCCAGGCAAAGCTTTTGAAGTGCTTGTTAATAAGAAGTGGTTATGGTTGTAGGGCAGAAGGGATACCTTTTTGTAGGGCAAGTGGTTCAAGTGCAGCTTTTTATGTAATGGTGAGACACGGCCTGAGGACATCAAACGGCTTCACGGTTTTCACAAGGGCACCTTCAGGTGGCTTGTTATTTTCATGTCCCTCTATTTCTCTAATTAGGTGAGGCACTCCTACTGATTCTATTTTGGTGGAAGATGGGTTGCTCTTGTATAATTTCACATTTTATTAGTATTAACTACGTCAACTAGGTTAGGAGGAGGTTATGTTTCCGCCCCAGTTTGTCTGTTCGCCTGTTTGTTTGTGAACACCTTCCTGGCCACAATTTTACTCATTGAGTAGTGCAACTATCATTGATTAATTGTTATGTTGAGACGTGGAAGAGATTCAATTTTGAAAGTCCTAGGTCAAAGATCAAGGTCAAGCAAAAGGTCTTTTGTGTGTGATCAAGTTCCTGACCACAATTTAACTCATAGAGTGGTGAAACTATCAATGATTACTTTTTATGTTGAGATGTAGAAGTGGTTCAATTTTGAAATTGTATTACGTACGTTAACGAGGTTGGTAGGAGGTTATATTTTCACCCCTGTTTGTCTGTTTGTTGGTAAACAACTTCCTGGCCACAATTTTACTCATAGAGTAGTGAAACTTTCAGGGATTAATTGTTATGTTGAGACGAGGAAGTTATTTAATTTTGACAGTCCTAGGTCAGAGGACAAGGTCGAGCAAAATTTTAAGACTTGGAAGTGATTCACTTTTGTAAGCCAAAGGTCAAGGTCTAGGTCGACCTAATCAACACCAACCTTAACCCCAAGTTCGCACATGGTTGTCGCACAGACTTCAAATACGCCTAAGGTCTAAATTGATTCTGGTAAAGGCAAGCTGGTTTCGAGAAATAAGCTGCTGTGGCAGAGGTCTGCACGCTGAGTGCTTTTTTAGTTATTGTTATTAATACTAGCCAAGCTACAACCCTAGTTGGAAAAGCAGGATGCCATAAGCCGAAGGCTTCAACAGAGAAAAATAGCCTTGTGAGGAAAGGAAATAATGAAATAAACTACAAGTGAAGTAATGAACAATTAAAATAAGATATTTCGAGAAAAGGAACATCAAAATAAATCTTTCATATATAAACTATAAAAGCATCAAAATAAGAGGAAGAGAAATAACATAGAAAAGCGTTCCCAAGTGTACCCTCAAGAAAGAGATTCTACCCCAAGACAGTGGAAGACCATGGTACAGAGGCTGTGGCACTGAATTTGATCTTAATGTACAAAACCTTCATATTTCTAATTTAAGATATAGGAGAAAATTGATAATATTTCACTTATGAAAATTGTGTATGTTGGAGGTTGTCTAGATAAAATCAATTGTGCAAGTTCTTTCTTTGTTTTTATACTCTACATTCAATTTGTTCATTATTTTATTTTCTTACATTAATTTGTTCATTATTTTATTTTCTTAGATTAATTTGTTCATTATTTTATTTTCTTACAGAAGTAAGCCGGCATAATTAGGCCTCTTTACTGTTAGTCGTATTTTCCGTTTTCATTTTAACATGATGATGAAAACTATTTGTGATTTAATAATCCACTGACAAGTTAAAAGCCCAAAGTTCACATTAACAGAAAAAACAGTGCTCATTCATTGTGAAAAATCTTGACATAGCATTTTTCTTGCAGTTTGCACTTAAATATGCTTCTCTACAGTATGTCGTATTTTTATTTCCCTTTTAATGTGATAAAAACTATATGTGATTTGATAATATACTGACATGTTAAAACCCAAAGTTAACATTAATTGAAAAACTAAATTTTTCTTGCAGGTTGTCGTATTTTCAATTTTATCTTAATGTGATGGTGAAAACTATATTTGATTTAATAATCCATTGGCAAATTAAAACCCAAAGTTAACATTGATTGAAGAACCAGTTTTTTCTTGCAGCTTGTATTTTCAATTTTATTTTGATGTGATGATCAAAACTATACGTTAAAACCCAAGTTAACATCAACTGAAAAACATGTTTCTTTCACATTAACTGAAAAACAACCTTTTTCTTTCAGCTTGCACTGCTGAAAGGTTCTTCAGAATTGATCATGCACAGGAGCACCTTCACTATGTTACAGACATCTGCACGGAAGATCTCTTTGTGCTTGATCCTGAAATTACCGACGCCACCTGCTTAGGTGTTCGAGGAGATATTAGGTGAGTGCCTGTGAAATAGTATGATGTTTGAACTAACGTTATTGGGGCAAGTGGTGGTGATGGTGGGAGCAGCAATGCTTTAGGCGCCAGAGAAACTGGGTACTGATATGTTTAGTCGCTGCAGAGATTCTGGGCAAAATAAAATCCACCCCTTGATGACGTTCATAGCCAATATTGTGACCGCTGCTAACGTGGGAGACAACGTGATTGGCTATGACGTCATCAGTGGGTGGGGCTTATTTCGCCCTGAATCTGTGCGGGGAATAGAGTGGTGTTTGGGGGGTGGGGGCGGTTTTGCAATACCTATCTAAAGTATATCCATATATTTTATCATCATGAGATTTCCCATATTAGCTTTATTTTCGTCTTATCTGTTTATTAAGCTGCCTATCATTAGTACTGTAGGGTTTAGCAATGGTGGGGTGAGGAGGGATCTCTGTAACATGGTGGGCTACACGTCTTGAAAACAGTTAAAAAAAAACTGATAAACTTTTCTACTTAGGATTATTGTATGATCTAATATTTTCATGGGATGTTTTTATGTTGTATTAATTGTATTTATTGATCAAATAGGCTGAAAACACATTGGGGTGCAATGTTTTCAAATAAACTTCTATGCAGAACGCCATAGCACCAAGTCCGGTCAAGAGGAAGGAATTTTTTTAGATTAAATAAATGGTGATATCTGGCAACAAAAATTATATCTTCAGTACACTTCGCAAGTCTAGAAGTTCACAGTTTATATAAATTATAAAATATATGACTGTAGAAGAATGAAGTGTTCTCATTTATTCATACATGGTCATAAATTAGCCCTACGGTTCAAGTTTCTGCTATACATTAAACATTTAAGTTGGAAACAAGGAACATTTATGAATATTGATTATTATTGGTCAAATGTGTGTCTGCACAACCATTTATTATTTTTTTTTTTTTTTTTTTTTTTTGTGAATTATTTAATGGCATACTTCAGAATGCAAAATATTGATATGGTTCTTGTCTTAGAAATTTAAATGGGGTTTTCTTCAAAGAATATTTTATGGCATACTTGAGGATGCAAAATATTGATATAGTTCTTGTAATAAGAAATTGAATTAGGTTTTCTATAGAAAATATTTGGTGCCATACGAGAGAAATCAAAATATTAATATAGTTCTCGTTTTAAACATTAAAATGAGGTTTTCTATAGAAAATATTTTATGGCATATGTGAGAAGGCAAAATATTAATATAGTTCTCATCTAAGAAAATTAATTGGGGTTTTCTACAGAAAATATTTTATGCCATACGAGAGAAATCAAAATATTAATATAGTTCTCGTCTTAAACATTAAAATGCGAGTTTCTACAGAAAATATTTTATGGCATACGTGAGAAGGCAAAATATTAATATAGTTCTCATCTTTAAAATCCAAATTAGATTTTCTATAGAAAATATTTTATGCCATACGTTCTAATAGAAAGCAAAAAATATTGATATAGTTCTTGTCTTAAAACTTGGAGATTTAAATCAGGTTTTCTATGGAAAAAAAAAATATTTCATAGCATACGTGAGACTTCAAAATATCAATATAGTTCTTATTTAAATGGGGTTTTGTATAAAAAACATTTTATAGCATACTTGAGGATGCAAAATATTAATATAGTTCTTGTCTTGGGTACTTATATGGGTTTTTCTATAGATGTATTTAAGTAGAATATATACTCTTAAAGACACTTCATTGATGCTGGGCAGAAATCCATGAGACAAATAAACAAGGTTTGTAGAAAAGTCCCCCAATTGCAAAGAAATGGATATACCAAAGAGTATTGCATATTTGCCCCCCTGTATTTAGTAAACTCGATTTTAACTTGAGTTCAAAGTAGCTTCTGATTGATGAAAAGGTTTAAAAGGTTTAGTTTAAACGAAGGTGAGTATTATCTTGCTAGATTGACTAGTTTGCATGCAACTTTTTTTTTCATGACTATTTTCACAGTATTTTAGTGAATGTTATTTTAATGCTCCTGCAATGCTTAGAAGAATGTACATTTGTATTTGCAGTAATGTCTTTTTTAACATTAAATCCATCCCAATTCTGTTCTGGTACATTCATATTACTAATTATTTCTTTATAGTGATCTTATCTAGTAAACTAGCACCACCTGTGTACCTTTTTTTCTATTCAAAGGTTGACTTATTTTTTTATATATGTAACTGAAATCATTGTATTTCCCCAGCAGACCAGCAATCGCATTGAAAACTAAGTCTCTTTGTAATGTCAGGGATTATAGACATAGACAGGTGTCTTCCTGAACTATTAGGTAGAGATATTTCTTCCGAATTCAAAACTCTTTCTTTTTTTTTTCTTTTGGTTTTACATTTTCTTGCTGTATATGGTAAAACAAGACTCTTTCTTATCTGTCACTAGATTTCCGAATTAAATCATAATTTTTATTTTTTTTTTCATTCTTAATAAGCATATTTTCTTTTGTTGCCCTTACAGTTGTGGTTATCTAATATGAAAATAAAATGAGTGAAGGATAGCTAGGGAGGGAAAAAAAACGCCTTTCAGAGTTACAAATTTTCGAGTAGAATTTTTAGTGGAAAACTTGGAGTCCTATAATGTTACGTATTATAAAATTCATAGGACTACTTTGAAATAAAAGTAATTATAGAATTACTTATTACAGAATTTACAGAGCTATGAAATGAAAATATGTTAAACAATGTACAATGATACTCTAGAAGTATTTTGATACTGTTCTAGATATTTTTTTTCAAGGAATCAACTGGAAATTTCACTTACCGATGAATTATATATTCGACATAATGATCTTTTCATGATTGCTTAAAAGGAAGTGAAGTTTCAATAACTCGGTTTCACCACCAGTAAAATGACATTTGAACAGGTCTTCAACTTACGAACATTCGACTTACAAACACTCGGAGATACGAACACAAATCCAACTGAAAATAACCAAGATAAAGAAAAACTATAATAAAACAATATTATATCATTTAATACAGAAAGCAAAATGACATTTGTAATCTGATATCTATCTCATATGAAACCCGACTATTTGTTGACTTTTGCCGCTGGAAATCATAGGCCTGGCATTCAGGTTAGGCCTATCCTAGGCCTAAATTTAACATAATTTGGCTTTCAAACATCTTCTTGCAACCAAATAAGTTTGCAATTTGAGGACCTTCTGTAGTCTTTTGCAA
Organism: Palaemon carinicauda; assembly: GCF_036898095.1. Lineage (NCBI taxonomy): Eukaryota > Metazoa > Arthropoda > Malacostraca > Decapoda > Palaemonidae > Palaemon > Palaemon carinicauda. The sequence continues at coordinate 3,668,833 of NC_090732.1, read as the reverse complement.
TCTCGACTACAGATGCTCGGGTAGCTTAGGTTTTCGTAAGGAATTTAGACTTCTAGTTGAATTATTTAACTTAAGCCCTGTCCACACGATCGAGCATGCCCGACGGGCAAACAGTGATACCAGACCACAATAGTTAGTGAAAATGAGGGTTAATGACGTCAGAAGCGGGAAAACCAGACAGGGCTCGGCCAGACCAAGCGCGATGAGCGGCGTGGTAGCGGCATGACTTGGGCGGCAAGCAGCGGCTTGAGGCTTCCCGCGCCTCCTATCTGGCCACCTACGTAAGATACCTAAGGTTTCAATTTGACGCGGGAACCTCTTGCCGCTAAGCTCTCCGCAAGCCGCGCTTGGTCTGGCCGGGCCCACAGGGATCTGGCATCATACAGTATTGCCAGATCCGTGCCATTAGTTTTCCCGCTTCTGACGTCATCAACCCTCATTTTCACTAACTATTGTGGCCTGGTATCACTGTTTGCCCGTTGGGCATGCTCGATCGAGTGGACAGGTCTTTAGTAGCGTTTATACACCCAATCTCTTCCAGTAGTTCGTATCAATATTGAAAAAAACTATAACTTAGTAGCGTTTTTACATCCAGTATATTTCAGTGGTTCACATCAGTGTTTTAAAAACTATCACCTTTACAAATCGGTGATTCATAACGTTTCAAAAACATCATAATAAATGAAATTAAACACATGTAGACTTAAATACCTATCTAAATAAAAAGCCCCTCCATTTCGTAGTATATTAAACCATAATGTGTAAAAAGTAGTGTTTAAGATTGACATAATCTATTTTTAAAACAATGTTTCCCTATAATTCAGTTTCCTTGCCAGGACATGGGGAGTGAATTCAAATATATTTCAGACTGTCTCACTGTAATTGTAATTCCATTATTATTATTATTGTTATTATTATTATTATTATTATTATTATTATTATTACTAGCTAAGCTACAACCCTAATTAGAAAAGCAAGATGCTATAAGCCAAAGGGCTCCAACAAGGAAAAATAGCACCGTGAGGAAAGCAATAAGGAATTAGATAAACGATAGGAGAAGTAACGAACAATTGAATTAATATATTTTAAAAACAGTAACAACATTAAAATAAATATTTCATAGATACAATATAACAATACTTATGTCAGCCTGCCGAACATAAATTCATTTACTGCAAGTTTGAACTTTTGAAATTATATTTGAATTATTATTATTATTATTATTATTATTATTATTATTATTATTATTTGCTAAGCTAGAACACCATTTAGAAAAGCAGGATGCTATAAGCCCAAGGACTCCAACAGGGAAGTAGCCCAGTGAGGCAAGGAAATAACTACAAGAGAAGTTTAAGAACAATAACAATGAAATAAATATTTCATATATGATATAAAAACTTCAAAATAATAAGAATAAGAGAAATAAGGTAGAATAGTGTGCTCGAGTGTACCCTCAAGCAAGAGAACTCTAACCCAAGATAGTGGAAGACCATGGTACAGAGGCTATGGCACTACCCAAGACTAGAGAACAATGGTTTATTTGAGAGTGCTTTACCATAGCTAGAGAGTCTCTTCTACCCTTACAAGGTGGAAAGTGGTCACTTAACAATGACAGTATATTAACCCTTTGGGTGAAGAAGAATTGTTTCGTAATACCAGCGTTGTTAGGTGTATGAGAACAGAGGAGAATATGTAAAGAATAGGTCAAACTATTCGGTGTATATGTAGGCAAACGGAAAATTCATCGTAACCAGGTAGAAGGATCCAATGTATTACTGTCTGGCCAGTCAAAGGACCCCATAAATCTCTAGCGGTTGTATCTCAACGGGTAGCTGGTGCTCTGGCCAACCTATTACCTATGTTGTCAGGTGTACGAGGACTGTTCTGTTGTCGAAGATAATCTTTTAATCGAAGAGTGAGGTAAATCTCACTGGGAGATGGTTGGTTCGCCTTTAGAATAGTAATGAGACATTTCTTCTTATTTCATTCTCGCAATAAAGATTTGTTTTAATGTTGCAACTGTTCTTGAATTATTTCAATTTGTTAATTACTTCTCTCGTAGTTTCCATATATCCTTTCCTCACTGGGTTATTTTCCCTGTTGGAAAGGGTTTATAGCATCATGCATATAAAACTAGGGTTAGAGCTTAGCAAGTAATGATAATGATAAGTCAATGTGGCCCAGTTGAGTTCCTCATTGACGATCTTTTTATACAGCCTGCTTATGGACGATATTCTTTTGATTTCATTAGTTATTATTATTATTATTATTATTATTATTATTATTATTATTATTATTATTATTATTATTATTATTATTTTTATATTGTAGTTATAAGAAACCATTATGTCAGGTTCTTAAATCATTAACGCAAATTATCATACCTGCAAATGTAGCCTGTTGCACCAACAGGAAAAAAAGCTATTGGAAACAATCTCTCTCTCTCTCTCTCTCTCTCTCTCTCTCTCTCTCTCTCTCTCTCTCTCTCTCTCTCTCTCTCAAAGATATGTTCTTCCGTTTTACACAGTGTGAACACGTTCTATTTTATTTTATCAAGCTTTTCTTCTTGACGAAATATATTCTCTACTTTTTATCTCTTTCATTATGTCAAGTTTCATTTCAACCAAGGATTGTGGCAGTCTATCGGATCTGTTAGCCTAGCGATCTGTTAGATTTAGGTTCGAGAGACTATAGTGAGTCACAGTTTCGTCTGGTTTTCTGTTTCTATAGTGAGTTACAATTTCGTCCTACAACATTTCGAGCACATTAGTCATCTGTTCCTTTACTGTGGAGGAGAGTGGTTCTCGTTATTATATTTCATTTACACATATGATATTAGGGTACTGTAGATGATTTTGAGAAGTGTATTTGCTTATAGCTGTAAAGGGGATGGAATTGTAGGACGTAATCCAGTAGGAAGAATATTAGGAACGATAATTATATGGAATGAATTATGAAACACTTGGCTCTGGAAAGCTATTTAGCAACCTTGTACAGGAATCCATGGGAAATGTTAACGGGAAGAAAGTATTATTGTTATTGACAATAGCCAAGCTGCAACTCTTGTTGAAAATACTTTAAGTTCAAAGGCCCTAAAGGGTTAATCTGTTCATTGGCGAAAAGCCATAGAAAAGTCAGTTGTAAACTATAAAAGAGTAATTATAAATTAAACATATCGAGATGAACAACAATATTAAACTGCTAAGTAACAAATAAACTATGAAATGAGACCTACAGTATATAACTGCTTGGGTTGAGAGGGGCCTTGGGCGCTGATCATATGAGTATATGGTCAGTCTCTATGGCATTGTCCTGCTCGGTAGGGCAGTGTCACTGTCCCTTGCCCCTTTTATTCATAAATGGCCTTTAAACCTTAAAACTTTAAACCAAATTTGAACTTCTGAAGTTCCACGGATTCAAATCTTTGCTTTGGAAGACATCTATACACAGTTTGGTTACAGATGCATTGAAACTCATAGAATATTGTATGGCATTAAATCATATTAAAAGGTCTGAATACAAAAGATGATAAGAATTATAACGAATCCTAACGAACTGTCGACCTAACCACGCCATGATTCCTCGCTGCTGGGAAGAGCCGATGGTGACTGGCATAACACAAACATACGCTCCCGGGGTCTAGCGATGGCGGGTAGGGCAGCCGGTCGGGACTACGGTCCACCCCAAAGCCAAAGCAAAGTCCTTCAGAAGAAGGCAACCGTATACCCTATACGAATGGGAAAAAGGCACACTAATA
>NC_090732.1:3655076-3660076 GCF_036898095.1 Palaemon carinicauda | reverse complement strand
TAAAAATTCTCAAACATATAGCATTTAAGACCATGGTAAAGGAGAAGTTCAAACCTTAAAATGCTCAAACACATAGCGTTTAAGACCATGGTAAAACAAAAGATCAAACCTTAAAAATGCTCAATCACATAGCATTTAAGACCATGGTAAAACTGAAGCTCAAACTTTGAGAATGCTCAAACACATAGCATTTAAGACCATGGTCAATCAAAAGCCAAAACTTTAAAAATTCTCAAACGTATAGCATTTAAGACCATGGTTAAGCAGAAGTTCAAACCTTGAAAATGCTCAATCACATAGCATTTAAGACCATGGTAAAACTGAAGCTCAAACTTTAAGAATGCTCAAACACATAGCATTTAAGACCATGGTAAAGCAGAAGTTCAAACCTTAAAAATTCTCAATCACATAACATTTAAGACCATGGTAAAACTGAAGTTCAAACCTTAAAAATGCTCAATCACATATCATTTAAGACCATGGTAAAACTGAAGCTCAAACTTTGAAAATGCTCAAACACATAGCATTTAAGACCATGGTAAAACTGAAGCTCAAACTTGAAGAATGCTCAAACACTTAGCATTTAAGACCATGGTAAAACTGAAGCTCAAACTTTAAGAATGCTCAAACACATAGCATTTAAGACCATGGTAAAGCAGAAGTTCAAACCTTAAAAATTCTCAATCACATAACATTTAAGACCATGGTAAAACTGAAGTTCAAACCTTAAAAATGCTCAATCACATAGCATTTAAGACCATGGTAAAACTGAAGCTCAAACTTTGAAAATGCTCAAACACATAGCATTTAAGACCATGGTAAAACTGAAGCTCAAACTTGAAGAATGCTCAAACACTTAGCATTTAAGACCATGGTAAAACTGAAGCTCAAACTTGAAGAATGCTCAAACACTTAGCATTTAAGACCATGGTAAAACTGAAGCTCAAACTTTGAAAATGCTCAAACACATAGCATTTAAGACCATGGTAAAACTGAAGCTCAAACTTGAAGAATGCTCAAACACTTAGCATTTAAGACCATGGTAAAACTGAAGCTCAAACTTTAAGAATGCTCAAACACATAGCATTTAAGACCATGGTAAAGCAGAAGTTCAAACCTTAAAAATGCTCAATCACATAGCATTTAAGACCATGGTAAAACTGAAGCTCAAACTTTGAAAATGCTCAAACACATAGCATTTAAGACCATGGTAAAACTGAAGCTCAAACTTGAAGAATGCTCAAACACATAGCATTTAAGACCATGGTAAAACTGAAGCTCAAACCTTAAAAATGCTCAAACACATAGCATTTAAGACCATGGTAAAACTGAAGCTCAAACCTTAAAAATGCTCAAACACATAGCATTTAAGACCATGGTCAAACAAAAGTCAAAACTTTAAAAATTCTCAAACACAGCATTTACGACCATGGTAAAACAGAAGCTCAAACCTTAAAAATGCTCAAACACATAGCATTTAAGACCGTGGTAAAACAGAAGCCAAAACTTTAAAAATTCTCAAACACAGCATTTAAGACCATGGTAAAACAGAAGCCCAAAAATTAAAAATGCTCAAACACATTGCATTTAAGACCATAATAAAGCAGAAGGCAAATCTTTAAAAATGCTCAAACACATAACATTTAAGACCACAGTAAAACAGAAGCCCAAACCTTATAAATTCTCTAACACTTAGCATTTAAGACCATGATAAAACAGAAATCCAGAATTTAAAAAGTCTCTTGTGAAGCGGGTCATACAGTCTCGGGTGAATCAGCTCAGAACTATCAAGATAACACCAGTATTTTGAAAATTGAAATAACACTTGAATTTTCCAAATTGAATTATAGATTATTCTCTTTGCCTTCCTTCATGTTTGGGTAACAGCAAAGAGATGAGATGAACATCTTATGTGTTTTAACAGAGACCAAATATCTAATCGTATAAATCCGAACAATTTTCTCAAAAGAATCCATTTTATTGAGAAAATCTTAAATAAATGTATTTGGATCTGATCAATTATATAAACTCGGTTTTTAAAGAATCATTATTGATGAATCTTAATGGGGACCCTGAACGCTTCAAACAACCTTAACAAAGTTATATTAGGAAAATTGCTATAGAATTATCTTGTTTTAAAGGTTTAAATGCCGCTCATGAATGGCAGAGGCAAAGGACAGTGACATTGCCCTATCAAGTAGGACAATGTCCTAGAGACTGACCATATACCATATGATCAGCGCCCAAGCCCCCTCTCCACCCAAGCTAGGGCCAGGCAATGGCTGCTGATGACTCAGCAGATAGATCTATAGGCTTCCCCAAACCCCCCAACCTTAGCTCACAAGGATGGTAAGGTTGCAGACACTAATGGCACTAACGAGACTGAGCGGGACTCGAACCCCCGATTGGCAAACACCAGGCAGAGATGTTTTATTTACCAAGGCTTTCAGTTTTGCTGTTATATAAGTATTATTTTATTTCCTGCGTTTATGTGGGTTATTTTTATCTTTTCATTCCTATGTGAAAGAATAATAAACGCATTTGAGTTTATATATAAAATAGCATTAAATACTCTTAGATATTTAAAAACAATTTTTTAATTACTTTTTTTTTCTCCTCATTGTGCTTTTTTGAATCAATGTTTTTGATTAATTCTATAATGATATTTTTAATATGCTTTCAGGTATAGGGAAATGTATTTTGTGGTGATGAGAAAGACATCTTTTTGTTAGAAAAATTAAGGTTAATTATTTTGTCAATATTCTTAAAATGTTTTTATCGAGTTAAAATTCACCGAACGTCATATAAACCTCCCAAAATATGAAATTACAAACGAAAACAAAATATCAAACTTTTTTTTTTTTTTTTTTTTTTTTTACACAGTTGTGATGCCCAATTCAAATTTTCCTTTCAAGTAAAATTCGGTAATAATTGTTATCATTTAAAATATATATATATATATATATATATATATATATATATATATATATATATATATATATATATTTATATATATACAAAAGTTGTCTATGAAAACTTTGTACATTGAGATTTTATCCGAGATTCAGCAGTTTTTGGTATAAATATAGCAGTGACAATTGTCTCTCATCTGGAGCAGACGGCTTAATGTTGTAAACACACACACACACACACACACACACACACACGTACATATATATATATATATATATATATATATATATATATATATATATATATATATATATATATATATATATATATACTGTATATATGTATATATATATATATATATATATATATATATATATATAAATATATATATATATATATATATATATATATATATATATATATATATATATATATATATATATATATATATATATACATACAGCAAAGGCAAAAACTCTTACCATATCACTAAATCTAGACGGAAGACAATAAACACCAATAAACAAGTTTATCACATAAACGAAGAAGAAGAAGAAGAAGAAGAAGAAGAAAAATTAATAATAATGTTTCTTTAAAATCAAGTGTATCGGCTTGACGAATATTCAAAAGTTTATCCTCACCTCCCTATCTACTGTCTATTCGTCCGGTGCACTGTAGGCATTTCAAAAAGATGTAGGTAACACTTGTTAGAGTTCTACTTCCTCTTCCATCCACATGCACAACTCTTAATTATTTTACTTCATTGTGCAACTCGACGTTTATTCGCATTTACACCTATGCGCTGAACAGCATCCTTGGGCTTAGCTACGGAGTATAAGGACTAAATTATATCAGATATCATTATTATTATTATTACTATTATTATTATGATTATTATTATTATTAGCTAAGCTACAACCTTAGTTGGAAAAGCAAGGTGCCATAAGCACAAGGGCTCCAACAGGGAAAAATAGCCAAGTGAAGAAAGGAAATAAGGAAATAAATAAATGATATGAGAAATAATTAACAATTACTAAAATATTTTAAAACCAGTAACAATATCAAAACAGGTATTTCATATATAAACAATAAAAAGACATATGTCAACCTGTTCAACCTAAAAAAATTTACTGCAAGTTTGGACTCTTGAAGGTCTACCGATTCAACTACCCGATTAGGAAGATCATTCCTCAACTTGGTCACAGCTGGAATGAAACTTCTAGAATACTGTGTAGTATTGAGCCTCATGATGGAGAAGGCCTGACTATTACCTATCCTAAACATTTGAACTAAGCACTGTTTTGAGGTTGATTCAATTTGGCTGTTGGAACTATTCAAGAAAGTGCTTAAAAGATAAGATTGTCTAGAAAAAAATCATTTATATTATTAATATTATTACTAGCTTAGCTTCAACCCTAGTTGGAAAATTAAGATACTATAAGCCCAAGTGCTCCAACAGGAAAAAATAGCTCAGTGAGGAAAGGAGATAAGAAAACAGACAGAATAGTCTGCCTGTGTGTACTCTCAAGCAAGAGAACTCTAACCCAAGACATTGGAAGACTATGGTACAGAGGCTATGGCATTACCCAAGACTAGAGAAAAATGGTGTGATTTTGTAATTTGTTTCTCCAAAAATTAGGGTAAAACACTGAGGGTTAGTTAGAATTTGAAAACAAAATATCTTTTAGTCTTTTTAAAGTTTTTTATCACCTGAGTTGATTACCATAATCGAAAGATATAGAAAGATATGATCCTTAAAAATATTTTTAAAAGATAAGAACATTAAGTTCCCATAGGCTTTTAAAAGTTCAATACTGATCTCTCATGTTGTGTAGCCTGACAAAATATAACTGTTGTTAGAATATATATTTATCATATGAACATTAGAAATTGCTTAAGGAAATTGTTTTTTCCATCATTGTCTTTTATCTGTTTTATTAGTTTCCAAATAAGTAAATTTAATGTTGATTATTACATTTGATCGAATAATGGTTCCTAATAAAGTCGTGAATTTAGTTTTTCATGAATTTGAAATTCCAATATATGAATGATAGTTATAACCACAAGTTTCAGTACACAGTTTATCT